>NC_028638.1:39731889-39764308 GCF_001406875.1 Solanum pennellii
TATATATATATATATATATATATATATATATATTGAAAAACTGATAGAAATTAAAATATAATTAATAGTGCATTCATGAGGAGTATAAGCGTGATGTTGTGCTACTGCTACAAGCCAAAAGTACTGAATCTAACTAGACCCCTATTTTTTATTTTTTATTTATTTTAGAGATCATATTTAAACTAAGATAATATTGCTACACCTCAAGTTTTCAAATTCTATGTTCGTCTCCGGTAACAAAAGTTCCAAAGAATAATCATGAGTTTGTAGTGTTTTAGTGCCATATATATAGTGCAACTTGTAGAATTGAATTGGGTTGGACAATATATTTAACAGAAACCATTGATAGTGCAAAAACAGGTGCTCTTGAAAAAGGTGATGCTAAGCTTCTGATTTTTTTTCATGACATTAGTTGAAAAGGATGTGCATGTATTGGATAAGCACGCCAAAATATATAATGTTTGAACCTGTCGATGTCAATCGTCATGTCCTTACAGAATTGATCGATAATCTCTAACTAATTCATAGCTAAATAATTTCTAGCAAATTGATTTTTCATATAATCCATCGTTAGGTGGAATTAGCATGAAATTGTATCGGTAGCTACCTTATTTTCTTTTAGTTATTGAAGAAATATTGATTGTATTGAAGTGTTAACCTAATAAGGGAATACATGGGAGATATATATAGGAGATATAGGAAGGAGTACTAATCCTAATAGGACTAGGATTAAGGAGTACTAATCCTAATAGGACTAGGATTAGTACACAGTAAATACTAATATTATTTAATACTATTATTTAATACTATCTGTTATTAGTTATGCATGTTGGTTGATTCAATGAACTTAACTAAATTTAATATTTTTGATATAACTATATGTACAAACAAAACAATATATAGCTAGCTATATAGAAAAATATCTCAGAGATTAAAATACGTTAAATTTAAATGCTGAATCTGCTTCTATTATTATTAAGCATCATAATAGAGGTTTGAGATGGTGGAAGCACACTTTTTCTTTTTTTCCAAATATCTACTTCCACAAAATAAACATCTAATAATAAGAGTGTGGAGTTACAGCACTACAAAATCAGATAAAATGCATTTGTCCTTATTTATATTTATATCTTTATAGAAACTTTCAGTGGATACGTCAAATAACTGTTTTGTTTTATAAACTTGAAACGTATAGTTTTAAAAAATCTAAATGAAAATACGTAAAAATCTATAACTCTTATATGCATTTCCTTGGAATATCATGTAAGATTAAATACTTTATATATAATATCAAGATCTTAAATACGATAATTTTATATAAAGATCGTTAAAGATACATATTTGATGAAGATATCATCATAGATAAAAACGGAAGCGTTAGTTGTAAGTTGGTTTCTACCTCCTTGCCCTAATTTTCTGTTACCACTACCGTCAGTGATGAAATTATTGTAGAAAATATGTGGTTAACCCTAATGGATGGAGGGAGGACCAATTTATAGAGGTTAGGATTTAATCTGGTACGTCCATCAAGTAACCAATATACGGACGATATTTATTAATTATTAAATACTATTTATGATATTATTTGGGTTATAAGTAAACTTAGGCTATAAGTAAGAAATAATTAATAATAAATAATAATAATTCTTATATATCAAACAACTAGAGGTGGAGCGAGATAATGAGTTTGAGATTCTAAATTTTAGAACAGAACGAAATAATATTACAAAACATGCTTCATTGGTTGACAGTGGGTTCAAACCCACAACATGATAGTGCGAAAAACATTTTCCACCGACACTTCTTAACACTAATCAGTCAATTTTATTAAGGGTTCACAAGTTAATAATATACACATATATTTATTTAATTTTTAATACAATACAAGACTTACGAAAAAGATAGTAGATTCATCTGAACCCATAGACCCCCACCTTACCTCTACAAACAACCTCTTCACTTCATAATATATCAGAAAATAAAAATTTCTCTTTTTCAATCGATTTTATAATGAGACATGACCAAACACCTCATTTTTTTAGTTGATTCATGCATGTTGATTTGATTATATTTTTTTTTAAAGAAAAACCCACTTCTCTTGTTTGTTGAAATATATATTAAATAAAATATATTTTTAATGTAAAAGACAAATAAAAAGAAATGGAGTACAAGCAAGGGAGATCCAAAATGGGCAACCATCATTAATGTTTGACACAGCTATATATGATGTCAAAAATAGTTGAAAAAAAGTGTCATGAAGAGGTAATAGGTTGCAACAAGCAATGGTGGTCCTTGTTATTTATCACACCTAAAAGCCAAAAAATTGGTTTACATATACCAATGAAGTGATCTCTCATCAACCAACTATGCCTCCTTTTCCAACAACCCATCTAATTTGAGGACTCATATTTATTGGACTTCTATGTTTCCCCACTTTCTTGAACAAATCTTATATATGCATAACCCCCCCCCCCCCTTATTAGATTCCTTACGTATAGTCTCTTTTTAAAAATAGTTGAATCATAATATATGTCATTTTATGAAATTTATGCATAATTTTAAAATTTTTGGTCCATTATACTCTTAATAGATTAATTAATTAATCTTTAAAATGTATTTACTTTGACTAACCTAGGAAATCTACTAGCAATTAATTTCACTGGAGAATACTTTATTCATTAATTAACTAGTTTTTTTATTCACTACTTATTCTATAAAATCCAAATTTGAAAAAAAATATCAACAAACAACTTAAAAATAAAGATGAAAATGGAGGTTACAACTACATGAATCATCTCTAATGTAGCTAAATAGGAATTAATGATCCTGATGACTGTTCGTTTATGTGATCATCATTTAAGTTTTCATCTGGTATTTATTGAAAAAGAAAAAAAATGGACAAAAAAGATAAAATGAAGGTAACAACTACATAAATCATCTCTAATATTGTCACGTTTTTTAACAATTTATATTAAAAAAAACATTTTACACAAAATATATAAGAACAATGAGGTGGGAGGGAAAAACTTGATTTTAAATTGTTTTTGGATCAATTGGTAAAAATTTGGCTCCAAAATAAACTCTAAAATTTAAATAGTCATCCAAATGCATTTATATTTTCGAAATCTAACATTTAGTCATTTATAACAAAGTTGTCATAAGCAAACATTAAATAAGGGCATAAGAGTAAAGTTACCTTATTTCTTAATGTAAGTGCAAATGTAAAATGTGACATATAATATGAAATGGAGGGAGTATCCAATATATAAAGGAATCATGCACCATCAAAAATATAAAATTGATAGGGTAAGGGGTCGCTTGATAGCTGGATAGAGTTATATATGTATTAGTAATGTGAGTATTAATTATGCAGATATTAGTAATGTGTGTACTAGTTATATAAGTATTAGTAAAGTGGTATTAATTATGCGGTTATTAGTAATGTGAGTATTAGTTATATGTGTCTTATTTATGCATGTATTAGTTATACAAGTATTAACTATGTAAGGTTTAATTATATGGTAAGGTTTAGTTATATGGAGTTTAGTTATGCATAAATTATTCCTTTGGATGTTGGTTCCTTATATTAAAAATTAGTAAAACTATTAAATTATAACATTTTTTTTACAATTATATTCGTTTGTTCTTTAACTTTGTATTTAAATTAAAATATTTCTTTAATTATGTAAAAGAAGAAAGTAGTCAAGTGAAAGTGATAAGGATATATAACATTGTCATTTTATCTTTTTTCCATGTATTAGCTATACAGATAGGGGTCGTTTGGTTACTGTATAAAATGATACATCTTATTCATGTATAAAAAGTTGCATTAGCTTTACTATGTTTGGTTGAAATTTTGTATTACGTATAAAAGTCAACATAACTTATACCATGTTTGGTTGGTAAGAATTTAAATATTATACAAAAGTTGTTCATGTATTAATTTATATTGTGTTTTGTTGCATTTTTTGTAGTCTTACATAATTAATACCAACATAACTTGTGACGGAATCTATGTATTAAGTTAAGAAAGAGTAGAAGGTGGATACATTATGTGGATCTTAGTTATACATGTATTAAAATGATAATTACATATTTACCCTATTAACTTATTTTATTTTAATTGAAAACTAAACTCTACTTTTCTATCTACATTTGTTGTTTTTATTTCTTTTTAGATACATACCATTTTCATTTTTTTTATATGCTTACAATTTTTATTTATTTATGTAAATATAAATATTTTTTTAGTATTAAAAATTTGATTGTATATATTTGACGGTATATATTCTAATCAAATATTACACATTATTCGGTATATTTCACTTTTAATTAGCATGTATTATTATTTTGTAAAAAATATATATTAATGATTTAAAACAAATTTAATATTAAATAGTTAATAATTCATGTATTGTAATCTATAATAACTATATAATACCTACATAACTAATATTCGCATAGTTAAACTCAACATAATTAAACTATGTATAACTAATACATGAAAAACTAAACCCTGCATTACTAATACTTGTATAACTAATACTAGCATAACTAAAATCCTGCATTACTAATATCTGTATAACTAATACCTGCATAACTCTAACGCTGCATTACTAATACATGTATAACTAATACCTGCATAATTCTAACCAAAAATCAAATGGCCCCGTATTAATTATTCCACCTCTCACTCCGCCGCATATATAATGCATAAATTTCCTCATAACTTATACATGTATTAATTCTGTGCATTTCAAATTGACGTTGTATTGATTGTATACACGAATAACTTTTTTTTCTTATCCACCTACCAAGCATCGTATTAATTATATATATGAATACTTTTTTTCTTATCCACTACCAAACATCATGTTAATTATATACATGAGTAACTTTTTTCTTCTTCACCTACAAAACGTCATATAAGTTATACAAACTCGAATTCATGAATAAGGCTTATTTTATCAAGCTATCAAACAACGGCCCTAAATTCTTTATGTTACTATAATACCAATTTAGAACTCAACTATAGTAAATACTGCAAGTTTTTCTACTAATTTATCAGGGATAATTATCTAGTTAATCAATTCTGGCCTAACTATATTCTTTATGAGAAAATCACACATGCACCATGAGTAAATGAATAAAATTCGATCTTACGTACATAATTAACTTTTAATATTTATCATTTATATATGTAGTTTCAAACAATATATAGCAGATTTAGGCAGATTTGGGATGGAAAATTTTTGGTTTTATTTCCTACATTGTAATCTTCTTTTTCTATGGACAATTTTTTTAAAATGAAATTCATGCTTGATTTTTTTTATATATATATATATATATATATATATTGACATTAATAAAGAGTATTAAAGTCTTTACCGGCATTAGTTAAGTGTCATTAGAATCAATATCGCTAAAGACTTTAGAGACATATACAAAAAGTATCAATTATCTCTAAAAATACATATTTAGCGGCAATTAATAAGAATTAATTGTCGCTAATGATTACTTTTGTCGGTGAATAGATTTGAATCAGAATAAGACACTAAAACTCATCCTTCTTGTCAAGTATAGACATATTTATATATCTGTTATCTTCTAACTTGTTTTGTTACTAGGTCATTAGTAAAAAAGGTTCAATAATTTGAAAAAAGAAATTGGGTGGTAATTTGACACCACATAGTTTAGTACTTATGTAACTGAGAATTTCACCGTAATTTATATATATATATATATATATATATATATTTCCATTATAAAACTTTGCTAAATCTCATAAATGGCCTTAAAGTAAATTTCCTTTAACCAAAATTAGACAAATTTTTTATCTCATGAAAATCATAAGACACTTGTCATTGTATTCAAAAATCACAATGGTAAATTTTTTTAACTTATTTGGTGCTAAAATGACTTTCGCGTTTTTTCTTTTTTTTTTTGAATTTTTACGGTGTTAGGTATCTCAATTGGAGCCTAACTAATTTTCATATTTCGGTAGGCTTCATTCAAGGATAACTCTCCTACCAAAGACTTTTTTCTATACTAAGAGTTCGAAAATGAGATTTCTTGCTAAGGAATAAGCAATATCATTCACAACACCACATCCTTTTACTAATCTCAGCAAGGTCGAATGCCTTAAACGGATGTGTGGTAACAGATAAAACCCATAGTTTGTTTCCTTCCCTGTGGGGGAAGATCCCAACCATCTCTCTTTTTTACGAACACAAACCTCAGGTTAAGGTAAAGGGTGAATTTCGGACATCGTTAAAATAAAAAAAAGGATCTTGTCGTTGGAGCAACGAATTGTCCGTTTTGATTTTAAAAGTATTTCAGTGGCCCTTTAAGCATTTTGGAAGAAACAAATGACTCTTTTGGCTCTGGACTCAAACTTTATGACTTGTGCATCATCTAGAAATAATTACACACTGACGAATAGAAAGAAAAAACTACTAAAATCACAATGTCAGTTAAAACAAATTACAAGCAATATCCAAATTATAATCATGATATCCCAGCCTTGTGTCCTTATAATCACAAGAGAGTTTCAAACATAACTAAAGAGTATTAAAAACATTTCGGGTAACTGGACCTAAGGAAATAACTGTACTAATAGAAGCTCTTGGAAAAAGTGACAAACACTTTATCAACTGTGAGGTATTAGTAGCGCAATTGTTGCATCCCTTATGCTTTGGCACTATAACCATTTTCTCCAGATTTATCGCGTGCTCAAGTAAGAACTTCAAGAATTGATCGAGCTCTGTTGCTTCGGATGTACAAAATGGCATAACCTTGACAATCTTCAAATTCTGTAAATGATCTTTGAATATGTTTTCTTGAAATGAGAGGGGGTCATATAATTCCAACGCCTCAGTGTTTTTTTCCGCGTTCTGAAAAATTGAGAAGTCCTGAAATTGAATCACATACTCTGTAATGTAACATTGTAATCAACATTTGACACGATAAATGAAAAATACAAACTGGAAGAAAATAATGAGATGAATAATAACATACCTCCAGATCAGGAAACATCGTCAATTTTTCCAAATTAGGAGTCGACCTTAAGAGTTTGTCTAGCATGAGGAAGGAAACTTTTGAAACATACGAACTTATTGTCAACCATCTGCATTGTAGCAACGGTAAGGAGACTTTCAATTCCTCGTCCATCATCGAAGTGGAAATCACCTAAACAAAAGGATGAAACAGAACAGAATTAGGTAAGTAAACTCAAGTGTTAAAATTGTTCTGTTTAGCCTTCATAAGTTGTATAGAAAACAAACATATGTAGAGGCCATTGGAACTGTGGAGCTTAGTTAACTACCTTTACTATTGTGTTCTACTGGGCACTTCTCTGAAGAGGCCATTGAAACTTGATAAAGTGTATCAAGGGCTTTACATTATGCATACATACTCTCTCTTTTGACTTTGCATTATGTAAATTTCACTGTGGCTACTACTTGTGTTGATAATAAAGTTAACGTTGTTACTTTTACTACATTTATTGACAATAACACAATTCTTTCTTTGAGTAAACCTATTGTTTCTAGTTCTGTTCCAATATCCACATATATGCCTTTCTTTTGTTTGTTTCAGAATGATCTTGCTTTACTATGACATTTGAGATTAAGACCACATGCTTTTATCATAATATGAAATCAATTGTCAATAAAAATGCTCAATCACCTATGGCTAGACAACAGAGACTATCATTTTCGCTCCATCAAAACCTCATGCCCTTTTTCAGCTCATTGATATTGATCTTTGGGGACCTTACTGTGGGTCCATATACATTGTAGATAAACATAAGAAAAGTTAAAATGCAGGAACAGTTGAATTTTGTTTGTTGCTTATTGTTAAAGTCAACAAATGCTGCAACAAACCAAAGCTCACCATTTCTTTTTCTACTAAAATCTTACCAAGAAATCTGCATAGGTGAAACAGTTGAAACCTTGTGTTTTTTGTGATGTCACTGGTGACATCATTAGGAGTAGATTTTCCTATAAATACAGAGCTCTTGCTCATTTAAAAAAATGCACAAAAAAAAATACAAAGGAGAGAAAAGAAGAGTGAGGCATCACAGAGGAAAATAATCTGTGAGGAAAAAATAGAGAGTGTGAGCGATATTGTAGTGAGGTGAAAAATCAAAAGAGTGTTATTTCTTTGAATGTGTAGTGGTCTTTGGAGTTTTGCTCAGACATACAAGTGTAAAATCCTTACTATAGTGATATTCGTTGCTCCTCTCGGGTCGTGGTTTTTTCCTTATTTAGGAGGGTTTCCACGTAAAATTTTGGTGTCATTATTTCTCTTTTATTCTCGTTGATTAGCCGTATTGTTGTGTTCCGCATTTATAGCCTTTATTACTGCAAATATTATTTCTGTTACGGATTTATTCCCAACAATTGGTATCAGAGCACATGTTCTGCTCATTTACAGAAATATTTTTTGCAGCTTATTGTACTATACTCAATAAAAAAATGTCTGGAGTAAAGTACGAGGTAGCAAAATTCAACGGTGATAGCGGTTTCTCAACGTGGCAGAGAAGGATGAAAGACTTGCTCATCCAACAGGGTTTGCACAAGGCACTAGGCGGCAAATCCAAAAAGCCCGAATCCATGAAACTTGAGGATTGGGAAGAAATGGATGAAAAGGCTGCTAGTGCAATCAGATTGCACTTAACAGATGATGTAGTTAATAACATCATCGATGAAGAGAGTGCATGTGACATTTGGACAAAGTTAGAACATCTATACATGTCCAAAACGCTGACAAATAAATTCTACCTAAAGAAGCAGTTATATGCGCTACATATAGGTGAAGGTACAAATTTTTTGTCTCATTTAAATGTACTTAATGGACTAATCACACAGCTAGCAAATCTCGGAGTGAATATCGAGGATGAAGATAAAGCCATAATGCTCCTAAACTCGTTGCCATCTTCCTACGATACTTTAGCAACAATCATTTTACATGGTAAGGACTCTATTGAGTTGAATGATGTCACATCAGCCCTTTTGCTTAATGAGAAGATGAGAAAAAGGCCTGAAAATCACGGACATGCTCTCATCACGGAAAGTAGAGGCAAAAGTTACCAAAGGAGCTCGAGTAACTATGGTAGATCCGGAGCTCGTGGAAAGTCCAAGGTCCGATCAAAATCGAAGGCCAGAAATCGCTACAATTGCGATCAACCAGGACACTTCAAAAGAGATTGTCCAAATCTAAAAAGGGGCAAAGGGGAAAGCAACGGCCAGAAGAATGATGACAACACAGCATAAGAAAAGTTTAAATGCAGGAACGGTTGAATTTTGTTTGTTGCTTATTGTTAAAGTCAACAAATGCTGCAACAAACCAAAGCTCACCATTTCTTTTTTCAACTAAAATCTTACTAAGAAATCTGCATAGGTGAAAAGGTTGAAACCTTGTGTTTTTTGTGATATCACTAGTGACATCATTAGGAGTGGATTTTCCTATAAATACAGCTCTTGCTCATTTCAAAAATGCACCCAAAAAAAATTACAAAGGAGAGAAAAGAAGAGCGAGGCATCACAGAGGAAAATAATCTGTGAGGAAAAAATAGAGAGTGTGAGCGATATTGTAGTGAGGTGGAAAAATCAAAAGAGTGTTATTTCTTTGAATGTGTAGTGGTCTTTGGAGTTTTGCTCAGACATACAAGTGTAAAATCCTTACTATAGTGATATTCGTTGCTCCTCTCGGGTCGTGGTTTTTTCCTTATTTAGGAGGGTTTCCACGTAAAATTTTGGTGTCATTATTTCTCTTTTATTCTCGTTGATTAGCCGTATTGTTGTGTTCCGCATTTATAGCCTTTATTACTGCAAATATTATTTCTGTTACGGATTTATTCCCAACAATTGGTATCAGAGCACATGTTCTGCTCATTTACAGAAATATTTTTTGCAGCTTATTGTACTATACTCAATAAAAAAAATGTCTGGAGTAAAGTACGAGGTAGCAAAATTCAACGGTGATAGCGGTTTCTCAACGTGGCAGAGAAGGATGAAAGACTTGCTCATCCAACAGGGTTTGCAAAAGGCACTAGGCGGCAAATTCAAAAAGCCCGAATTGATGAAACTTGGGGATTTGGAAGAAATGAATGAAAAGGCTGCTAGTGCAATCAGATTGCACTTAACAGATGATGTAGTTAATAACATCATCGATGAAGAGAGTGCATGTGGCATTTGGACAAAGTTAGAAAATTTATACATGTCCAAAACGCTGACAAATAAATTGTACCTAAAGAAGCAGTTATATGCGCTACATATGGGTGAAGGTACAAATTTTTTGTCTCATTTAAATGTACTTAATGGACTAATCACGCAGCTAGCAAACCTCGGAGTAAAGATCGAGGATGAAGATAAAGCCATAGTGCTCCTAAACTCGTTGCCATCTTCCTACGATACTTTAGCAACAACCATTTTACATGGTAAGGACTCTATTGAGTTGAAGGATGTCACATCAGCCCTTTTGCTTAATGAGAAGATGAGAAAAAGGCCTGAAAATCACGGACAGGCTCTCATCACGGAAAGTAGAGGCAGAAGTTACCAAAGGAGCTCAAGTAACTATGGTAGATCCGGAGCTCGTGGAAAGTCCAAGGTCCGATCAAAATCGAAGGCCAGAAATTGCTACAATTGCGATCAACCAGGACACTTCAAAAGAGATTGTCCAAATCTAAAAAGGGGCAAAGGGGAAAGCAGCGGCCAGAAGAATGATGACAACACAGCTGCCATGGTGCAAAATAATGACGATGTTGTTCTCCTCATAAATGAGGAAGAAGAATGCATGCACTTGGCAGGTATAGAGTCGGAATGGGTGGTCGACACAGCAGCATCTTATCATGCCACACCGGTAAGAGATCTTTTTTGCAGATATGTAGCCGGTGATTATGGCAATGTGAAAATGGGTAACACAAGTTACTCAAAGATTGCGGGGATCGGAGACATTTGCTTAAAAACAAATGTTGGATGCACATTAGTGTTGAAAGATGTGTGCCACGTACCTGATTTGCGGATGAACTTGATCTCGGGAGTTGTTTTGGACCGAGATGGATATGAAAACTACTTTGCAAATAAAAAATGGAGACTCACCAAAGGGGCATTGGTGATTGCAAAAGGAGTTGCTCGTGGCACGTTAAATATGCCAAGGTGAATTAAATACGACTCACGAAGAGAATTCTGCAGATTTATGGCATAAAAGAATGGGTCATATGAGCGAGAAAGTATTGCACATTCTTTCCAAAAAGTCACTCATCTCTTTTTCCAAAGGTACATCGATAAAATCGTGTAACTACTGCTTATTTGGTAAACAACATAGAGTCTCATTTCAGACATCATCTTAAAGAAAGTCGAATATACTTGATTTGGTATATTCTGATGTTTGTGGTCTAATGGAGATAGAATCGATAGGAGGTAATAAATACTTTGTTACCTTTACTGATGACGCTTCTCGAAAATTGTGGGTTTATATCTTGTGAACCAAAGATCAGGTGTTTCAAGTATTTCAAAAGTTTCATACTCTGATAGAAAGAGAGACAGGTCGAAAGCTAAAACGTCTTTGAACCAACAATGGAGGTGAGTATACTTCAAGAGAATTTGAAGAGTACTGTTCAAACCATGGAATCAGACATGAAAAGGCAGTTCCTGGAACCCCACAACACAATGGTGTAGCTGAGAGAATGAATCGTACCATTGTTGAGAAGGTGAGAAGCATGCTCAGAATAGCTAAATTACCCAAGACATTCTGGGGTGAAGCAGTTCGGATAGCGTGTTATCTTATCAATCGTAGTCTATCAGTTCCGTTGGAGTTTGACATTCCGAAGAGAGTTTGGACTAACAAAGATATGTATTACTCGCACCTAAAGGTGTTTGGTTGCAAAGCTTTCGCACATGTACCGAAGGAGCAAAGAACCAAGCTAGATGATAAATCAGTTCCCTGCATATTCATTGGATATGGAGATAAAGAGTTCGGGTACAGATTATGGGATCTTGTAAAGAAAAAGGTCATCAGAAGCAGAGATGTAATCTTTCAAGAAAGTGAAGTTGGAACTGCTGATGATCTATCCGAGAAAGACAAGAAAAAGAATGGTATGGTCCCTAATGTTGTTACCGTTCCTTCTTCTTCTAACCATCCCATAAGTGCAGAAAGTACGATTGATGAAGTTGCTGAGCATGAAGAGCAACCTGATGAGATTGTTGAGCAGGGGGAGCAACTTGGTGATAATACCGAGCAAATAGAGTACCCAGAAGAAGAAGAACAATCTCAACCTCTGAGGAGATCAGAAAGACAAAGGGTAGAATCAACCAAATACCCTTCCTCAGAGAATGTCCTAATCAATGATGAAGGAGAGCCAGAAAGTCTTAAAGAGGTGTTGTCTCATCCAGAAAAGAGCCAATGGATGAAAGCCATGCACGAAGAGATGGGATCTCTACAGAGAAATGGCACATACCAGCTAGTTGAACTTCCAAAAGGAAAAAGACCACTTAAGTGCAAGTGGGTCTTTAAACTCAAGAAAGATGGAAATGGCAAGTTGGTCAGGTACAAAGCTCGATTGGTTGTAAAAGGCTTTGAACAAAAGAAAGGTATTGATTTTGATGAAATTTTTTCTTTTGTTGTCAAAATGACTTCTATTCGAACTATTTTGAGCATAACAGCTAGTCTAGATCTTGAAGTGGAGCAATTGGACGTGAAAACTGCATTTCTTCACGGAGATTTGGAAGAAGAGATTTATATGGAGCAACCAGAGGAATTTGAAGTATCTGGAAAGAAACACATGGTGTGCAAACTGAATAAGAGTCTTTATGGATTGAAACAGGCCCCAAGGCAATGGTAAAAAAAGTTTGACTCTTTCATGAAAAGTCAAACGTACACAAAGACCTATTCTGATCTATGTGTATACTTCAAAAGATTTTCTGACAATAATTTTATTATTTTGTTGTTATATGTGGATGACATTTTAATTGTAGGACAAGACAAAGAGCTGATTGCAAAGTTGAAGAAAGATTTGTCCAAGTCATTTGACATGAAAGACTTGGGCCCAGCACAACAAATTCTAAGGATGAAGATTGTTCGAGTACGAACAAAAAAAAGTTGTGGCTATCTCAAGAGAAGTATATTGAACGTGTACTAGAACGCTTCAACATGAAGAGTGATAAACCTGTTAGCACGCCTCTTGCGAGTCATCTGAAGCTGAGCAAACAGATGTGTCCTACAACAAAAGAGGAGAAAGAGGGTATGGCTAAAGTTCCTTATTCTTCAGCAATGGGGAGTTTGATGTATGCAATGGTGTGTACAAGAGCTGATATTGCTCATGCAGTTGGTGTTGTAAGCAGATTCCTTGAAAATCTTGGAAAAGAACACTAGGAGGCAGTTAAGTGGATACTCAGGTACCTAAGAGGTACCACAAGAGATTGCTTGTGTTCTAAAGGATCTGATCCAATCTTGAAGGGCTATATCTGATATGGCAGGTGACCTCGATAATAGAAAATCCACTACTGGATATTTGTTTACATTTTCAGCGGAAGCTATATCATGGCAGTCAAAGTTGCAGAAGTGTGTCGCACTCTCTACAACTAAGGCAGAATATATTGCAGCTACTGAAGCTGGCAAAGAGATGGTATGGCTGAAACGATTTCTTCAAGAACTTGGATTGCATCAGAAGGAGTATGTCGTCTATTGTGACAGTCAGAGTGCAATAGACTTGAGCAAGAACACCATGTATCATGCAAGGACGAAGCATATCGACGTGAGATATCACTGGATTGGTGAAAAGATAGAGGATGGATCTATGCAGGTCATGAAGATCCCTACTAGTGAAAACCCTTCAGATATGCTGACCAAGGTAGTATCAAGGGACAAGTTTGAGCTATGCAAAGAAATTGTCGGCATGCACTCAAGCTAGAAACCTAGAGTTACCTCCTTCAGGTGAATGGGTATGGAGGGGGAGATTTGTGGGGTCCATACACATTGTAGATAAACATAAGAAAAGTTAAAATACAGGAACGGTTGAATTTTCTTTGTTGCTTATTGTTAAAGTCAACAAATGCTGCAACAAACCAAAGCTCACCATTTCTTTTTTCAACTAAAATCTTACCAAGAAATCTGCATAGGTGAAAAGGTTGAAAACCTTGTGTTTTTTGTGATGTCACTGGTGATATCATTAGGAGTAGATTTTTTTTATAAATACAGAGCTCTTGCTCATTTCAAAAATGCACCAAAAAAAATTACAAAGGAGAAAAAAGAAGAGCGAGGCATCACAGAGGAAAATAACATGTGAGGAAAAAATAAAGAGTGTGAGCAATATTGTAGTGAGGTGAAAAAATCAAAAAAGTGTTATTTCTTTTGAATGTGTAGTGGTCTTTGGAGTTTTGCTCAGACATACAAGTGTAAAATCCTTACTATAGTGACATTCGTTGCTCCTCTCGGGTCGTGGTTTTTCCCTTAGTTAGGAGGGTTTCCACGTAAAATATTGGTGTCTTTATTTCTCTTTTATTCTTGTTGATTAGCCGTATTGTATTGTTCCGCATTTATAGCCTTTATTACTGCAAATATTATTTCTGTTACGGATTTATTCCCAACACCTACCATACCCAAACTTACAATGACAATAAACATTTTCTAACCACATTGGTTAATTTTTCAATTCCACTTGGACACTCTTACTGTCTACTAAGTCTAATGCTTTTCTCTTATCAAATCATTTCTCTTCACGGTTCAGACTCAATTTCATATCACATTTATACTCTAAGATCTGACAATACTTTTGAGTTGGGTTCTAGCACTAAATTATTTTGAATTTCTTCTCTTGATATTATATGTCAAACATTTACTCTTCGTACCCCACAATAGATGATGCACTTATTGGTGATTCCTTGATCCATTTGAGCTAACTTTGGGGTGTAAGTTAGACCTAAGATCTAATTTCACATGGTATCAGAGCCGGGTCCGTCTCAGCCGATGTTGGGACCCTCAAAATCAAAATTGCCAATGCACCAGTTGCTAAGCAAGGGGCTCATCCCACATCAGTGATTAATGAGATGGGTGGACTTCTTATAAAGCTTGGATAATACTCCATATATGAGCTAGATTTTGGGGGTGTGAGTTAGGCCTAAGACCTTATTTCACATGATCTATACTATTTTAATTCAAACTTCCGATAAAATATTGGGGTGAGTGTGTCCTCACTACTAATTATCTTTTTAATGGACTTTCTTTATGTTTGTTACAAAGTAACATTCCTTATTATGGTCTCCTATATAAAATTGCTACCTCCAACCTTTTGGTTTCCTTAGTTTTGCTGCAATACCTAAGCCTTATAGGATATGTTTAAATCCAGATTCATCACTTGTGCTTTTTATAGTTATTACATGACCAAAAAAGGACAGATAAGCTTGTTGATTTAAACAAGTAGGCTGGTTTTTTATCTAGAGATGTCAGGTTTGATGAGACGGGTTTCCCTTAATTTTCTCTTTCTTTTCCTTCTATATTTCCTCCTGCGCCACCATTTTTTCTAGATTATTTTGCTTACATATGAAATAAAATGTTTTTTCTCTCCCGACTCAACCAATTCCATGGCAAGTTATCTCAATTTCTCTTCTAAGAAGTTTAACAAACTCAGTGTAAACTTAGGAGATCTATTGATTTTCTCTTGTAAGAACTTGTAGCTGTCATCTTAAAGCAATAGAAGGAACCAATATTTAACCTCGCATACTAGATCAAAACAATATAATTTAATTAAAAGGAAGTAAATTAGGAGATGATTAATCAGGTTCACGACCTTTAATTGACATAATTATTACCCCAATGCTACAACCAAATCTAAAAATAAAGGATTCAATATTAATATAAAATATAGATATAAGGAGCTCTATTCACAATTAACATAAAAATTAAAGACAAGAGACATTTGAAACTGATAACTGACCTTGATAAACCAGGATGAAAGTATTAGCTCATTAGCACAACCAATGCTTACCAAAAGATCTATCAGTATGCCCTCATCCAGTGAATCAAACTCATCACTACAGAGATCAAGTTTGGCATGGTCCAAAGATGACAAGTCCTTAAGCTCAATAATCGTATAATCAAAATCTCCAGAAATCGTTAAATGTTCAACATACGGAGCAACAACTTCAAAGCAACAATCACCTTCGAATGAATACCAATCTCCAATAGGATGATAGTGATCAATCAATTTAAGTTTCTTACAATTTGGAGAAGTCATGTGCAAATAATTAAATCCACAAAATTTATAGAGACTGAATGATTCCAACTGAGGGCTATTGGACATTATTTGGCTAATGTGTTTATCCTGGATTAACAAATCTTCCAATGTCAAAATCTTCAACGATGTCCAATTTAATACACAGTCGTCTAATATTCTGCAATTCTGGCATTTGAGTTTTTGGATCGACGAACTACTACAGAAAACTTTTGGAAGACTATAAGGTTGGTCATTCTCAATATCATCAGTATCATAACTTATCTTCAGGCTTAGACCCTCCACTTTCTTGTTCACAACAAATTCAAGCCACTTGTCAATTACGGGAAAATAAGACACCTCATCATTATGTCTGAACACAAAGTTTAGACTGCACTTTTTAATGCTAGAGCTGCTAAGGAGAGGTAGTACATTATCTGTTACGGAAATGAATTTGTGTACCATCGAGCTATTTGAACAATTAAACTCCTCATTGTCATAAACAAGATTGTCGATAGCAGTCCAGAAGTATTGCCAATCTTTAGAAAGAATAGTTGTTCTGAAGGCATCAATTATGGACAATCGAGAAAGAATCTGAACAATTAAAGCGTGAGGTAGATGACTGATTCTATCAACGAGGTCAGTTTCGTCATTACATCCTGTCTCAATTTTCACATTTTTCTGAGGTGAGTTTCCAACAAGCCAACTTTCGGAGTTTCCATCATCACCAGGACTACTACGGAATTGATCTTTCTCACTCCTAGTTGACATGCCACTTTTCTGTTGTTGAGAAACAACAAAGGGCTAATACTGAAAAGGGGGAAATTATTAGACATTAATACTGATAATTATTACTACTTGAATTGAAATTTTCACATTTAAATTAACGTTGATCACATAAGCAAAGTAACACTCTGGACTTTTGGCAAAAGAGGCATACTTATTGTGAACTTTTATTTGGTTAAAATGAACTATATTTAATTTAAGAATTAATTAAAATTATGATTCAATGAAATAACATAAATAATTAGTCTTGAAATTTGTTTTTTTGAAAGGGTGTGTCTTAAGCAAAGGCGAGGATTGAAAGTTCATTTGGGTCCTACTGATTTCAATTGAATTAGAATAAAATAAAAATAATTCAAACAATCATTAATCTACCAATTGAACCGGTGTTTATCTAATGGACAAAAAAGTCAAGTTTTTAACATATATTATATAAATAAACATGAGTTAATGACTAACCTTCAATGTTTTTTCTTCTTCTTAATTTTCTTAGATATATTTATATCATACTAAAGTTGATAACAAAATTAAAAGCTTAACAAAAATTAATTACAAGGAGTATCCATAGGATGCGCCCACAAAATAATTAAAAATTGATTTATAGATCCATAAAAATTCAACAAATAGAGAAGAATAATATCCGCATTGGATTAACAAAGAGAAAAACAGAAATTATATAAACTAAGGGGCGAGAGCGAGAATGAAGCCAAAGAGATAAATAAAGTGAAAAGAGTGGTTTTATAAAAATGTGGTGAAGTCGAGAATGAAAGAATAATGCTTATAAACGTACAACACTTTGAAGTAGGTAAAATTCAATAGAAATTACAAAAATACCGACTCTTTGTTCAGGGATACCTAATAAAACTAATATGATCTTTTCTCAAAGAGCCCTTAAGACTCTATTAGGGAAATTATTTAACGCCGGATAAATCGATACAAGTTATGACAACCCTTACTTTGAGGAAAAAAGAACGCTTTCATTTAGATGATTCACACATACGATAGAACAGGAAAAACAATCAACGTCATACTACTTTAGGACTCTTCCTGAGATCTCTTTTCTTTTGAAATGATACAAAAACGAAACAATCAATCTATTCATGATATTGGAAGACCTTATTCAATGTATCATTTATAGATCTAATGACATTCAACAAATCGAGAAGAATAATACCGACATTGGATAAACAAAGAGCAAAACAGGAAAAAATAGAACAAACCTTATTAGTGAACATAAACTAAGCGGCGAGACCGAGAACAAAGCAGAAGAAATGAATAAAGTAGGCAGAGTAGGTAGGTTTTTAAAAAGTGTGGTGAAGTAAAAAATAAAAGGATAATATATGCAAATGTTACAAGACTCTTAAGTAGGTAAAATTCAATATAAATTACCAAAAAGCCCCTTACCCCGTCGATCAATCTTTGTTTGGGTATGTGTACAGGCTAGGGCTAGCAAGGGAACGAGGACTGCGGGACGGGACAAAGGTGGAAGGGATGGTCCAATGATTGATTGGGATTCAACCGATCCCGGGATTAACCTTGTCAAGATTTGTGGGACTATTTGAAGTCTCGTTCCATCCCACTATATTAATGGGATGTGATAGTGTTCGACGTGACGTGACGGATGCGGGATTTAATACTGTTTAATATATTTATTTAATTGTTTTGAAGTTATTTTTTGAATATTATCTAAGTAAAAAATGCTTACGTTTTTAAAATTTCCAGTTTCATATTTAAATTTCAAAGTTCGAAACTCGAAATTCAAATTTGAACTTTGAAATTTAATACCAGAAAGTTTAAGTTGAAATTCGTGTGTGTGTGTTAAAGAATGACAAAAGCCTCACATTGGTGGTTAATGAGATAGGTGGACTCTTTATAAGGCTTGGGCAGATCTCCTCCCTTTGAGCTAGCTTTTGGGGTGTGAGTTAGGCCTAAAACCTAATTTTCACATGGTATCAGAGCATGACCCATATCACCCGATGTTGGGGCCCCCAAAATCAAGATTGCCCACGCACCAGATGCTAAGCACTGGGCATGCGGTGGGGGTGTTAAAGAATGACAAAAAGTTCCACATCGATGGTCAAATGTGTGAACTCCTTATAAGGCTTGGGGTGTGAGTTAGGTCTAAGACCTAATTTCACATGGTATCAGAGCTGGACCCGTCTCACCCGATGTTGGTGCCCCCAAAATAAAAATTGCCCACGCACCAAATGTGAAGCACTAGGTGTGAGTTGGGGTGTTAAAGAATGACAAAAGTCTCACATCAATGGTTAATGAGATGATTGGACTCCTACTGAGGCTGGACAATCCTCTTCCATTTGAGCTAGCTTTTGGGGTGTGAGTTAGGCCTAAGACCTAATTTAACAACGCGAAATGCAAGATAATAGTTGTGTAGAAAATTATAGGAAGGGTTAATTTAAAATAGTTCTCGTATGTAAATCTAATATTTGTTATCTACGCAACCACCTTCTAGGAAGAGTTCTGTTTCAATTAGTTCTCGTATATAAATCTAATCTATGTAATGTTCCAATAAAACTTTTTTCTAACCCTCGTATTAAATCAACGGTAACATCCTCCGATTTTGCAATGATGCTTGAAACTCTTGTACCTGTTATTCATTGTCACTGTTAGATCCAATTATTGAATTAAAAAAAGTTTCTTCTTTGGAAGTTAACTTTGGCAAAATATAACTTCTTCTCTCGACCTTGATTCAATCTCTAAATAAAATTGATGTCTCGAAACTTTCTTCTGTCAATGAATGCTTGTGATCTCTAATTGGAAATTTTGTTGCCCTAATATCCAAACTTTTCTCATATTGTTTGTTTGTACCTGTTAATGACTTTTTCTGCAAACATAATATCAAGTCATGTTGTTAGTCACGTAGTTCATAATTTAATAGGCTAGAAAACTCTTTTTTTATTTGTCACAATTTTCTCACACAGTTGTTGCAAGACATTTCACAATTTTATTCCATATAATGTGACTTGACAAGAAAAAAATCATCACATATTTTATATTTTCTTTCCAGAGTAAAAGTTATCTCACCAAAATATTTCATGTCAAAATGACTACTCAGAATATTTTCATTATTTATTTGTAACACTCATGTTAGAGTCAAAATATATATACTTATAATATACTTATTTAGAGCATTTTTTAAAGATGCACAAATCATAATTTTACAAAGGGAAAAGGGTCTGATATACCCCTCAACTTTGTCATTTAGAGCTGATATACCCCTCGTTATAAAAGTGGCTCATATATGCCCTTACCGTTATACAAACGGCTCACATATACCCCTGCCGTTACAAAATGGCTCACATATACCCTTCATTTAACGGAAATTAAAAAATTAATTTTAAATTTATATTTGTTACTTCTAATTTTTTTTGAAAAATTATTTAGGGGTATATATGATTCTTTTATCAAAGTTCAAGGTATATTTTAATTTTTTTCATACATAAATTATTTTTTGACTTCTTTTATTATAATTATTTGAGTTTCTTATTCTTATTTTGTTTTTTCTTTCATTCCTTAGTTTAAAGAAAAAAAATTTAAACAATTTTTTTTGTGTGTATTGTAATTTAATTTCGTATTCGAAGAAAAAATTTGGTCATCTATAATAAGTTTTATAAGAATATTAGTGAAACATAAATAAATTTGATTATCAAAATAATAATTATAAATTAGTCATTAAAACAAAAAAAAGTCAAAAAAAATATGTTTGACAAGGATTAAATTTACTCATATGGGATTATATTTTTTAGAAAAAAATAATAAAAATTTAGATTAAAATTATTATTTTTTTCATTTCCGTTAGAGGAAAAGGGTATATGTGAGCCATTTGTTTACAAGTAGGGGTATATATGAGCCACTTTTATAACGAGGGGTATATCAGCTCTAAATGACAAAGTTGAGGGGTATATCAGACCCTTTTCCCTTTTACAAATGAGTTTTTTCTTATTTTATGAATCCCCACTATTTAAAAATTTATACAACATTTTCCTATAAAAAGTAGTATGACTTTATTCATGAAAATATGTGGTATTTTTTTTTTTACTTTTTCTTCGCTTGTTTATATTAAGCAAGTAGAGAAATATTTACCCGCATGACTCTTCTCTTCCCTCTCTCGAAGAGAATGACGTTGAATGGAATGATGATCTCCCATTTTGATATCCACACTTTTTTGAAACAGTAATAAAATATGAATCTCCTTAAAATTGTTTGTGTAATATATCACAAATACAATAATTACAGTTGAACATAAAATAACAAAAAAAATAACTTTTTTGGTTGAGACACAAATATGACGCATTTTTAAAGGAGATTCAAGACCATTTTGACACATAATCTAAACCGATCCAGCAATGTCACTCTTGGCTTGTGCCCTCCAGAATACAACAACTCAACAATGACATATAACTCAAACAAATCCAGATTAGTTGAAGAGTTCAAAACTCCACATAAGTACACGCACATTCCTTCAACATATAATTATTCTTTTTCCTATTATGAATATAATTGAAGAGGTAAAATATTATTTTTTTGTCTCAACTCCTAATATACACAATACAACACTACTCGTATTTGGCTTACCCTCTATCTCATATCCCCAAGACAAAGTAAGAACAACTATTTACACGTGAAGAATTCTTTCTTATAATGAATAAAAAAATAATAGATAGAAAATTGAGTATATAAATAGCCCAAAAATTACATAACTTACAATCTGATATAGAATAATTGGTGAGTAATGAATTAAAAATTACAAGAATTAGGGAAACTTATAGCCATATTCTACGATATTAACTCGTGAGTAATGAGACATAAAATGCCAATTTTCACGTAATATTGCAGCAAATAATGAATGTACCATTAAGGTACATTTGTGATTATTATTATTATTATTATTAATATTATTAATAAATATAATGATAATATTTATTATTATTATTATTAATAGTAATATTATTCATTATTATTATTATTATTATTGTTATAAATAATAATAATAATAAAAAGAATTCAAATAACCAATTTTTGGTGAACATTATTTGATATGTATTCAACTTATGCCATCATCTTTAAGGTGCAGTTTATGTATTTTCCTTTTAGTTAATATATATCTTATCTGCGTATTCTATTTTAACAGTTAGCTAAATTTCATAATTAATAGTAACTGATGAATTTCATAATTAATAGTAACTGATGAATTTCATTACATCAAAATCACGCATTTTCTTTTCTTATCTTTATTTAATAATCTTTAAAAAACAAACATTTATTCAAATTAATTAATACAAACTGCATATTTATGTTTTTAACCACTTCATCTGAATAGAATCTTAAATTTATGATTTTATTTGAAAGAAAATATCATCTACACAATAATAGATGGAGGAAAAAAATAGTTGACCTTTCAAAATATAATATCATTTACTGCCTAGTCTTATGTTTGATTTAGAACTCTAGAAAAAGTTTATTGCTTATTATACTCTTGAGTTATTGTGAGATTTTATATTTCATTTAAATAGTCAAGTTAAATACTAAAAATATATATATAAAAATATTATTAATTTTGAGGTGCGATATGTGATGCGGTATATTTCTAATTTTTTGTTGGTCAAATATACTTTGAACTTAACATGGATTTAAGTCTACTTAAATTGTTCAAATACACGAAGCTTATTTTAAATATAAAAAAATAGTTCAAGTGGTCAATCGACGAACTACATTTATAAAAAAAAAAAACCAATATAACAACTCAAACATGGAGAAAAAAATATTAATTTGTGAAATCATCAAATTACATGGAACAAATTTGGAGAAGTTAAATGAATATTTATAAATATTCTCATATGAATCAAAAAGAACATTAATTACAAAAAAAAAAAAAATTGGGGATAATTTAGTCATTTAGGGATCTTATCCAAGGATTGCTAAACCTTGGATTAGCTATCCCTCCATTTCATTGGGATAAAATAAACCTTGTATGAGGTATAACTAATCCATGGATTAGGTTAAATAAATGACTAACAATCCAAAAAATAATATAAATTTTATTAATTGATATTTAATTAATTTGATTTATAATATTTAGAATTAGTGTAGAGGGCAAAATCGTAATTTAACATTAAAAATTGAAGCTTCCCAATTTTAGTATGATACAATGATGATTATCCCTATGTATATTCTATTATAAAAGTTGCCTAAATTTCGTAAGTGGTCCTTTGCTTTTGACGAGAGGGAGTTGTTCGGATAATAAGCACCTTCATAATAACTTTTTTTTTCTTTTAATTTAAAAAGGTCCCTAAATTATATTTAATCCAGAACCAGACAATTCATTTTGTCAAGTAAAATTATTAGACACTGACCATTGTATTAAAAAACAATGCTAAAAAAATTTAAACTTGTGCATGGTTAAGGGGAATATCAATCTATCTTAATGACTCCAAGGGCATTTGGAAAACTTCTCTAATGTATTTGGGTTGGTACCAAAAAGAGGCTTTAATTTGCCTTTCAGTTTCAGATAAATATTCTAATTTCTATCAATTTCTTCTCACGATAGATATACATATATATACATGATTCTTTTAAAATTTAACGAATGCATGTGCACCTCACACTTCTGCCAATGGGTGAATCATGTCTACGTCAAGGGCACGAACAGGTGGCAATATGTTATTCGACATGATAAATGTTAGTATTGAAAAAAGATATGTGGTTTAAGAGATAAATTTGCACCAGGATACAACCAAAATTTGGATGGCTTAAACTTTGAGGGCAAATACACAGTAGCTAACAAAGTGCATATACATGGGGAATAGGCGAGCAAGAATAGTAGCTATGGAGCAGGCAGATTTGGTGCAAGAGAATTCTGCCACTATGTGGGGATTGATGCACCAGAAAAAATTAAGCATATTTATTTTGAGTGTCCATTCTCAAAGAAAACGCATATTCGCTATACTTCAGTGGCTTGGAAAAGGGATGAGACAAGTGAATATGAACAAGGCTGGATAGACCCACAAGAGAAAGAGGTTGCAGAAACCTGGTACTGGCAGCATTAGCAGTAGTGGTCTACCATATAAGACTGGACGCGTTGACCGGTATGTTGATCAGTATCGGGATGAACCGGATCGGAATTACCGAGATGAATAATCGATTCCGTCCCGTTCCATTATATACCGGGAACGAACCGGAACGGAACGGGATAAACGGAACGACATTTTTTGGGATTACGAAAATATGAATTTTTTTTTTATTTTTCTAAGTTTAAATTAATAGTTTTTAAATTTATACTATAATATTTTACTTAAGTTTATTTTAAAGATATTTTTTTAAAAAAAATTTGTTATTAAGTTTGCAAGTAAAGTCTAATAAAATTTTCAAAATTTAAATCTTTTGAAGTTTATACTTTGTAAGTTATTACTTATTATTCATTAATATTTATTCTATAAGTTATATTTATAACTTGTGTTTTATAAATTACAAATAAAAAATAAATTATTTTAATTTTTCTGTTTTAAAACGACGTTTGAAAAAGGAAAGGGGAAATAGAAATGGTTAATGAGGGATTGGAAAGGGGGCTGCAGCTTTAGCTCGAAATAATCATGAATGAAATAATAATAAAGAATTATTCTGAAATAGGTGCAAGCTCGAAATTACAGACTCCGATAAGTGCAGTTCAAATTTTCCTAAAGTTTGACACATGTTCATTTTAAGGAAATAATCGCACTAATAGAAGTTGGAAAAGCTAACAAATTCTTCTTCCGATTTGAGGTATCAGTAGAACAACTGTTGCATTCCTTATGCTCTGGCACAATGACCAGTTTCTCTAGATTTATTGCATGCTCAAGTAACAACTTCAAGAATTCATCAAGCTTTGTTGCGTTAGATGTATCCGTATGACTACATAAATCATAGCCATTTTGGTCACTCAGAGGATCCTCTACCTGATATACTTCTTTGGATCAAAAACTTTAGCCATTTTATGTCCCAGCCTCGGGTCCCTCATTATGATGCTACTCTTCATGTGCTTCGATATTTGGCTGGCACCCTTGATTTGGGATTTTTCTTCAATAGTTCTCCCAGTTTTTTCCTTTGGTTAAGGTTATTGTGATTCTAATTGGGCTAGTTGCTCCTTTAGTCGCAAATTTGTCTTACTTCTAGGTGGTTGTCATGTCTCCCGGAAGTCGAAGAACCACTACTTGAAAGAGTATTATTACACGTTATCGTAAAATATTGATTTGTTGTTGAACCATGAATTGTGTCAAGCAGAATATGCCAAAGGGGGTCAAAGAGTTTTTAGTAAACATTCTTTGATATGAATTGCGTCGGGTATTATTTGCTTTGAGTTTTTTTATCATAAATAATTTTTCCCTTTAAAAGCAAATCATAAAGTCTTCATATTTCGCTAGTATTTTTCTTGTAGGAAAATATTTAGGAATCTATAAATAGAGATTCATTCATTCGAACTTAATCAACATTCACAATGTAGTTTAAGAGTTTTGGTTTTGGGGGAGGAAATTATGGGACAAAAGTGATACATTGTTACTTATATGAACCTCTTTGTATTCCGAGTAAATTAGATGAGCTTATTTCTCTCGATATTTTGTACTCTCATATTTACATAGTGAATTGCTGCTCTTCTTTGTAGATGTAGGTCGGTTAACCAAACCACATTAAATTTGTGTTTTATGTTATATTTCTTATTTGTCTTCTTACTTACGGTCTTTCAAGGTTTGTTTTGTTAGCTTGTATATAACACATTCTTATTTTCAGTCCTAACAAGTGGTATCAGAATTAGGTTCAATAGTTCGATGGTGCAATGACGGAGTCAAATTTAGCGGTTCGATAATTGATGATTGAACCAGGTTAAAAATTGGGTGTTCATTTGGCAAATGTAGTTCTAGCCGCAACATATTTAACAATAATGGAGATTTTTGTTGGAGAAATTTTTTGAGAGAAATTCTTTGTGTAGATACATAGATTTTGAAGAGGAGATGCAAGCTACATGAGATTATGTGAAAAATGTGAACAAATTTATTTTGGTCAGAAATTCAAGTCAAGGGGAGATTTGTTGGGTATTATCTGCTTTGAATTTCTTATCATAAATGAGTTTTTCATTTTTTCCTAAAAGTAAAATATAAAGTCTTCATATTTGGCTAGTACTTTTCTTATAGGAAAAGATTTTGAATTCTATAAATAGAGGTTCATTACTTTTAACTCAATCAACATTCACAATGTAGTCTTAGGGGCTTTGAGAGTTTTGGTTAGGAGGGAGAATTGTGGGATACTAGTGATACATTTTCACTTGTATGAACCTCTTTGTATTCCGAGTGAATTGTTCATCTCTTTTGTGGATGTAGGTCGGTTGACTAAACCATATTAAATCTTTTTGTATTATGGAATATTTCTAGTTTGTCTTCTTACATATGGTCTTTCGATGTTTGTTTTGCTAGTTTCCGCGTAACAACTACTTATTTTTTGTCCTCAATGATGGAGCCAGGTTCAGTGATTTTATAATCCATGGTTGAACTAGATTAAAAATCATGGTCATCTTAGTGAGTGTAGTTCTAGCCGCAACCTATCTAACAGTAATGAAGATTTTTGTAGGAGAAATTGTTTCGAAGACGTTCTTTATATCGAGACAGATTTGATGTAGGAGATTTTAGAGAGGAGATATAGTTGAAGATTATGTGAAAAAAGTAAAACCCAAAGGTTATTTCCATATCCTTGTAAGGCGAGATGCCAACCATCTCTCCTTTTTACGAACACAGACCTTAGGTTAAAGGACGAGCAACTATTTTTTTTCCAACATAACTTTAGAAACATATCTTATTGTGATTTAATCACCTTTTAAAAAATAAGTTTTAATTTAATCTAAGTAATGCAAACTGAATATTTACGTTTTTAACCACTTGATTTGGATACAATCTTAAGTAACAAATTACAAGCAATATTTGAATCAATCTTGTGTCTTTATTATAATTACAAGATAGTTTCAAACATAACTATATATTAAAACATTTTTGGTAATTTATCCTAAGGAAATAATTGCACTAATAGAAGTTCTTGGTAGAGTAACATGTTGGGAATAAATTCGTAACAGAAATAATACTTGCGGTAATAAAGGCAATAAATGCGGAACACAACAATACGGTTAATCAACGAGAATAAAAGAGAAATAATGACACCAAGATTTTACGTGGAAACCCTCCTAAATAAGGGAAAAACCACGACCCGAGAGGAGCAACAAATATCACTATAGTAAGGATTTTACACTTGTATGTCTGAGTAAAACTCCAAAGACCACTACACATTCAAAAGAAATAACACTCTTTTGAATTTTCCACCTCACTACAATACCGCTCACACTCTCTATTTTTCCTCACAGATTATTTTCTTCTGTGATGCCTCACTCTTCTTTTCTCTCCTTTGTAATTCTTTTTGGTGTATTTTGAAATGAGCAAGAGCTCTCTATTTATAGGAAAATCTACTCCTAATGATGTCACCAATGACATCACAAGAAACACAAGATTTCAACATTTTCACCTATGTAGAAATCTTGCTAAGATTTTAGTTGAAAAAAGAAATGGTGAGCTTTGAATTTTGTTGCAACATTTGTTGACTTTAACAATAATCAACAAACAAAATTCAACCATTTTTGCTATGTTTATCTACAATGGGTATGGACTCCACAAATCTCCCCCTCCAGACCCATTCACCCTGAAGGAGGTAGCTCTAGGTTTCTAGCTTGAGTACATGCCGACAAGTTCTTTGCATAGCTCAAACTTGTCCCTTGATACCACCTTGGTCAGCATATCTGAAGGGTTTTCAGTAGTAGGGATCTTCATGACCTGCATAGATCCGTCCTCTATCTTTTCACGAATCCAGTGATATCTCACGTCAATATGCTTCGTCCTTGCATGGTACATGGTGTTCTTGCTCAGGTCTATTGCACTCTGACTGTCACAATAGACGACATACTCATTCTGATGCAATCCAAGTTCTTGAAGAAATCGTTTCAGCCATACCATCTCTTTGCCAGCTTCAGTAGCTGCAATATATTCTGCCTCAGTTGTAGAGAGTGCGACACACTTCTGCAACTTTGATTGCCATGATATAGCTCCCCCTGAAAATGTAAACAAATATCCAGTAGTGGATTTTCTATTATCGAGGTCACCTGCCATATCAGCATCAGTATAGCCTTTCAAGATTGGATCAGATCCTTTAAAACACAAGCAATCTCTTGTGGTACCTCTTAGGTACCTGAGTATCCACTTAACTGCCTCCCAGTGTTCTTTTCCAGGATTTTCAAGGAATCTGCTAACAACACCAACTGCATGAGCAATATCAGGTCTTGTACACACCATCGCATACATCAAACTCCCCACTGCTGAAGAATAAGGAACTTTAGCCATTCCCTCTTTCTCCTCTTTTGTTGTAGGACACATCTGTTTGCTCAACTTCAGATGACTCGCAAGAGGCGTGCTAACAGGTTTAGCACTCTTCATGTTGAAGCGTTCTAGTACACGTTCAATGTACTTCTCTTGAGATAGCCACAACTTTCTTTTTGTTCGTTCTCGAACAATCTTCATCCCTAGAATTTGTTGTGCTGGGCCCAAGTCTTTCATGTCAAATGACTTGGACAAATCTTTCTTCAACTTTGCAATCAGCTCTTTGTCTTGTCCTACAATTAACATGTCATCCACATATAACAACAAAATAATAAAATTGTTGTCAGAAAATCTTTTGAAGTATACACATGGATCAGAATAGGTCTTTGTGTACGTTTGACTTTTCATGAAAGAGTCAAACTTTTTGTACCATTGCCTTGGGGCCTGTTTCAACCCATAAAGACTCTTATTCAATTTGCACACCATGTGTTTCTTTCCAGATACTTCAAATCCCTCTGGTTGCTCCATATAAATCTCTTCTTCCAAATCTCCGTGAAGAAATGCAGTTTTCACGTCCAATTGCTCCACTTCAAGATCTAGACTAGCTGCTATGCTCAAAATAGTTCGAATAGAAGTCATTTTGACAACAGGTGAAAAAATTTCATCAAAATCAATACCTTTCTTTTGTTCGAAGCCTTTTACAACCAATCGAGCTTTGTACCTCACCAACTTGCCATTTCCATCTTTCTTGAGTTTAAAGACCCACTTGCACTTAAGTGGTCTTTTTCCTTTTGGAAGTTCAACTAGCTGGTATGTGCCATTTTTCTGTAGAGATCCCATCTCTTCGTGCATGGCTTTCATCCATTGGCTCTTTTCTGGATGAGACAACACTTCCTTAAGACTTTCTGGCTCACCTTCATCATTGATAAGGACATACTCTGAGGAAGGGTATTTGGTTGATTCTACCCTTTGTCTTTCTGATCTCCTCAGAGGTTGAGATTGTTCTTCTTCTGGGTACTCCATTTGCTCGGTATTATCACCAAGTTGCTCCCCCTGCTCAACAATCTCATCAGGTTGCTCTTCATGCTCAGCAACTTCATCAATCATACTTTCTGCACTTATGGGATGGTTAGAAGAAGAAGGAATGGTAACAAGATTAGGAACTATACCATTCTTTTTCTTGGCCTTCTCGGATAGATCATCAGCAGTTCCAACTTCACTTTCTCGAAAGATTACATCTCTACTTCTGATGACCTTCTTCTTTACAAGATCCCATAGTCTGTACCCGAACTCTTCATCTCCATATCCGATGAATATGCAAGGAACTGATTTATCATCTAGCTTGGTTCTTTGCTCCTTCGGTACATGTGCAAAAGCTTTGCAACCGAACACCTTTAGGTGCGAGTAAGACATCTCTTTGTTGGTCCAAACTCTCTCCGGAATGTCAAACTCCAACGGAACTGATGGACTACGATTGATAAGATAACACGCTGTCCGAACTGCTTCACCCCAGAATGTCTTGGGTAATTTAGCCATTCTGAGCATGCTTCTCACCTTCTCAACAATGGTGCGATTCATTCTCTCAGCTACACCATTGTGTTGTGGGGTTCCAGGAACTGTCTTTTCATGTCTGATTCCATGGTTTGAACAGTACTCTTCAAATTCTCTTGAAGTGTACTCACCTCCATTGTCGGTTCGGAGACGTTTTAGCTTTCGACCTGTCTCTCTTTCTATCAGAGCATGAAACTTTTGAAATACTTGAAACACCTGATCTTTGGTTCTCAAGATATAAACCCACAATTTTCGAGAAGCGTCATCAATAAAGGTAACAAAGTATTTATTACCTCCTATCGATTCTATCTCCATTGGACCACAAACATCAGAATATACCAAATCAAGTATATTCGACTTTCTTTCAGATGATGTCTTAAATGAGACTCTATGTTGTTTACCAAATAAGCAGTAGTTACACGATTTTATCGTTGTACCTTTGGCAAAAGAGATGAGTGACTTTTTGGAAAGAATTTGCAATCCTTTCTCGCTCATATGACCCATTCTTTTATGCCATAAATCTGCAGAATTTTCTTCGTGAGCCGCATTTAATTCACCTTGGCATATTTCTGCATTTGTCCTGTATAACGTGCCACGAGCAACTCCTTTTGCAATCACCAATGCCCCTTTGGTGAGTCTCCATTTTTTATTTGCAAAGTAGTTCTCATATCCATCTTGGTCCAAAGCAATTCCCGAGATCAAGTTCATCCGCAAATCAGGTACGTGGCGCACATCTTTCAACACTAATGTGCATCCAACATTTGTTTTTAAGCAAATGTCTCCGATCCCCGCAATCTTTGAGTAACTTGTGTTACCCATTTTCACATTGCCATAATCACCGGCTACATATCTGCAAAAAAGATCTCTTACCGGTGTGGCATGATAAGATGCTGCTGTGTCGACCACCCATTCCGACTCTATACCTGCCAAGTGCATGCATTCTTCTTCCTCATTTATGAGGAGAACAACATCGTCATTATTTTGCACCATGGCAGCTGTGTTGTCATCATTCTTCTGGCCGCTGCTTTCCCCTTTGCCCCTTTTTAGATTTGGACAATCTCTTTTGAAGTGTCCTGGTTGATCGCAATTGTAGCAATTTCTGGCCTTCGATTTTGATCGGACCTTGGACTTTCCACGAGCTCCGGATCTACCATAGTTACTTGAGCTCCTTTGGTAACTTCTGCCTCTACTTTCCGTGATGAGAGCCTGTCCGTGATTTTCAGGCCTTTTTCTCATCTTCTCATTAAGCAAAAGGGCTGATGTGACATCCTTCAACTCAATAGAGTCCTTACCATGTAAAATGGTTGTTGCTAAAGTATCGTAGGAAGATGGCAACGAGTTTAGGAGCACTATGGCTTTATCTTCATCCTCGATCTTTACTCCGAGGTTTGCTAGCTGCGTGATTAGTCCATTAAGTACATTTAAATGAGACAAAAAATTTGTACCTTCACCCATATGTAGCGCATATAACTGCTTCTTTAGGTACAATTTATTTGTCAGCGTTTTGGACATGTATAGATTTTCTAACTTTGTCCAAATGCCACATGCACTCTCTTCATCGATGATGTTATTAACTACATCATCTGTTAAGTGCAATCTGATTGCACTAGCAGCCTTTTCATCCATTTCTTCCCAATCCTCTAGTTTCATGGATTCGGGCTTTTTGGATTTACCGCCTAGTGCCTTGTGCAAACCCTGTTGGATGAGCAAGTCTTTCATCCTTCTCTGCCACGTTGAGAAACCGCTATCACCGTTGAATTTTGCTACCTCGTACTTTACTCCAGACATTTTTTTTATTTAGTATAGTACAATAAGTTGCAAAAAATATTTCTGTAAATGAGCAGAACCTGTGCTTTGATACCAATTGTTGGGAATAAATTCGTAACAGAAATAATACTTGCGGTAATAAAGGCAATAAATGCGGAACACAACAATACGGTTAATCAACGAGAATAAAAGAGAAATAATGACACCAAGATTTTACGTGGAAACCCTCATAAATAAGGGAAAAAATCACGACCTGAGAGGAGCAACAAATATCACTATAGTAAGGATTTTACACTTGTATGTCTGAGTAAAACTCCAAAGACCACTACACATTCAAAAGAAATAACACTCTTTTGATTTTTTCACCTCACTACAATATCGCTCACACTCTCTATTTTTCCTCACAGATTATTTTCCTCTGTGATGCCTCACTCTTCTTTCTCTCCTTTGTAATTCTTTTTGGTGCATTTTGAAATGAGCAAGAGCTCTCTATTTATAGGAAAATCTACTCCTAATGATGTCACCAATGACATCACAAGAAACACAAGATTTCAACATTTTCACCTATGTAGAAATCTTGCTAAGATTTTAGTTGAAAAAAGAAATTGTGAGCTTTGAATTTTGTTGCAACATTTGTTGACTTTAACAATAATCAACAAACAAAATTCAACCATTTTTGCTATGTTTATCTACAATGGGTATGGACTCCACA
>NC_028638.1:39765134-39788999 GCF_001406875.1 Solanum pennellii
AATTGTTGGGAATAAATTCGTAACAGAAATAATACTTGCGGTAATAAAGGCAATAAATGCGGAACACAACAATACGGTTAATCAACGAGAATAAAAGAGAAATAATGACACCAAGATTTTACGTGGAAACCCTCATAAATAAGGGAAAAAATCACGACCTGAGAGGAGCAACAAATATCACTATAGTAAGGATTTTACACTTGTATGTCTGAGTAAAACTCCAAAGACCACTACACATTCAAAAGAAATAACACTCTTTTGATTTTTTCACCTCACTACAATATCGCTCACACTCTCTATTTTTCCTCACAGATTATTTTCCTCTGTGATGCCTCACTCTTCTTTCTCTCCTTTGTAATTCTTTTTGGTGCATTTTGAAATGAGCAAGAGCTCTCTATTTATAGGAAAATCTACTCCTAATGATGTCACCAATGACATCACAAGAAACACAAGATTTCAACATTTTCACCTATGTAGAAATCTTGCTAAGATTTTAGTTGAAAAAAGAAATTGTGAGCTTTGAATTTTGTTGCAACATTTGTTGACTTTAACAATAATCAACAAACAAAATTCAACCATTTTTGCTATGTTTATCTACAATGGGTATGGACTCCACATAACAAAGACTTCATCAGTTGTGAGATATTAGTAGAACAATTGTTGCATCCCTTGTGCTTTGGCACTATAACCATCTTCTCCAGATTTATTGCTGCTCAAGTAAGAACTTCAAGAATTCATAGAATTTTTTTTGTCTCAGTCACACAGATACAAATACAAAATAGCATAATCCTGAAGAAATGAGTAGTACTATAGATACCCAAGAAGCACAAATCAGGTTAGGTTGTAAGCTTAACAAATATAGCAAAGAACATGAATTGCACACATAAAAAATAAAATGTAACAACCTTTAAGTAACATACTGGCATATCATCAGGAAATATCATCAAACTTTCCAAATTAGTGGTCGACCTTAAGAGGTTGTCTAGCATGACGAAGGAAAGTTTTGAAATACAACAACTTATTGTCAACCATCTGCATTCTAACAACGGTAAGGAGACGTCTTCCTTGCCCAACATCGAAAAAAAAATCACCAAAAAAGAAGAATGAGGCAGAATACAAGATAAGTACATTGAGTTACATGGCTTACAAAAACTTCCAGCCTAGCTAGCCCAAAAAAGAATGTTAGAAATCAAACATACTTCGTGAAGTAGATACAAAATAATTTTATATTCTTCATAGCTTTAGAAAAATTACTAATGTTACTGGTTAGTGCTAATTAAAATAATTAGCAATGGTTATGCCAACTTTTTTTATTTCTTGTTCATCTCTTTTATGTTTTACTCTCTAAGTATAAACTTCGGAACTCTATTGATTTTCTATTCTTGTAATAACTGGTAGCTTCCAGCTTAAATCAAATAAGGAACCAAAATTTAACCTCACGTACTAGATCAAAACTATATGAGTAAATCAAGAGATAATTAATTAGGTTCGCAATCATTACCCCCATCCTACAACCTAAAGATGTTTGTGTAATGTTCAAAAATGACAAGTCCTTGAGCTCAATTTCCGTATTATCAAAATTCCCAGAAATTGTTTAATGTTCAACATATGGAGCAACAACTTCAAAGTAACAATCACCTTTGAATGAATACCAATCTCCCACAGGATGATAGTGATCAATCAATTGCAGTCTCTTACATTTTGAAGAAGTCATGTGCAAGCGATTGAAACCACAAAATCTATGTAGATTCAAGGATTCCAATTGAGGAAAATTTGACATTACACGCTATATGTGTTCATCCCGGATAAACAAACTTCCTAGTGTTAAACTCTACAGAGATTTCCAATTTAGTACACAATCGTCTAATATTCTGCAATTCTCACATTTGAGTTTTACAATCGATGAACTACTACAGAAAACATCCGGCAGACTGTAGGGTTGGTCACTCTCAATCGCATCATTAGTATAACCTATTTTCAGGCATAGATCCTTCACTTTCGTATTCACAGCAAATTCGAGCCACTTGTCAATTTTGGGAAAATAATACACACTCCATCATGAGATTTGAACACAAAGTTTAGATTGGACTTTTTAATGCTAGAGGAGCTAAGGAGAGGTAGTACATTATCCGTTAAGGAAATGAATTTATGTACCATCGAGTCATCTGAATGACAATACTCCTCGTTGTCATAGACAAGGTTGTCAATAGAAGTCCAGAAGTATTGCCAATGTTTAGAGAGAATAGTTGTTCTGAGGACATCTGTTATGGACAATCCAGAAAGAATTTGAACAATAAGAGCGTCAAGTAGCTTGACTGATCTATCAATGAGGCCAATTTCTTCAAATTCTGTCTCAATCTTCTCTTTTTTCTGAGGTGAGTTTTCAATAGGCAAACTTTCAGAGTTTTCTTCAACACCACAACTGCTACGGAATTGGTCTTTCTCACTCATGGTTGTCATGCTACTTTTTCTTTTGTTGAGAAACAATAATGCGCTAATAACTGAAAAGGGGAAAATTATCATACATTAATACTGAGAACAATTATTGCTAAAAATGTAAAAAAAAAAAATTTATATATTTTTAGTCCATCTATAGAAAGAATAATGTTGATCACATTAGCAAAGTAACATTCTGTACTTTTTGGCAAAAGAAAAAAACATCTTAATGATAAGTTTACTTGTAATAAGCTATAGACAATTAATCATGTTTCTTTTTTATTTTATTTTTTTATTATTTCTTTAATTCCCAACTAACAAAGTTATATCTGGTGACACTGTTTTTAATTTAATGGTATATGATATTATATATATATATTTCTTTAAAATATAGGAGTCTGTAGAGAGCAAATGAAAAAGGAGATTACAAGGTGGAAGCAAAATTCTCACCAATGTAATAATATATGATTGTATTTTATGGTAAAATTTTGCTTGTATTTTAAGAACTAATTAAAATTAGTGAAAATGACTTTTCAGAAAAGTGTTTATGGGTTAAAATAATAATTTATATTTGATTAATTTATTTTGAAAAGTTTTTTTGATAAGCAAATTGCCTTTGACTGATCTTTTTAAAAAGTGTTTTTGAGAATCAAATTACAAAAAAGAACAACTACTAATGTACTTTTAATATTAAAAATATTTTATTGAGAGAAACTATTTTAAATAACTATTATAAAACATTAATTAATTTTTTTATTTCATTTAAAATGTACATAGTTAAATTTTCAATCAATATTATATCTTTTTTAAGAGGCTGAAATCTATAATTGTAATTTTTTTTTCTAATCTTGCAAAAATATTTTACCTCTTTTAAAATTCTTTAAAATAATATATAAAATATAAAATTTATTATATAAAAATAAAAAATAAAATTCTAGAATGAAATTTTACCAAGCTTAGAAAATATATTAATTAATTAATAAGAGATATATTGGTAAATATACATATATATGAAAATGATATTTTGGTCTTGAGAAAAATATTTTTTTGTTTTAAGAAACAAATCTTTAGCTTCTTTCCAACAACATAATAATTTGTTTCTGCGTCAATTTAAAAGCATTTTCACTGATTTACCGAACAGTTAATTTTGCAATAAAAGCATTTTGTTTTTTTAAAAAAATAAGTATTTCTGACTTTTCAACGACAATGTAAAACAGCCTCTTATTAGGCATTGGCCGCACTTGTATGACTCATTACTATTGTTAAGGGTGTTCAAAATACTTAATATATCAATATATAGTAAGATTTGACCTATATATATAACGAAATATTCCGAAAAAAGGTGTCCAATTGGACACCCTGGAGAAACCGTAGCTCCGCCCCTGTATCTATATGGATAATCACCCTCCGAGCAAACTAAGTCATCATGAATGAATTACATGTAATTTTATACTTTCTCTATCCACAATTGTTTGTAATTGTAAGATCATGCACACCCCTCAAGGAAAATTCAATACAAGGTGTAATTTGACTAATATAACTCCATTAAACCAAGAATATCAAAAATCTAACCAACTTTCCAATTGAATTGCACCATCATTAAGGGCAAAATTTAAAATGTTGACTAGCTATTTCTTAATTATTTAAATTGACAATTAATCTTGGACATCTATTTCTAGTATACCTGCCAAATAATTATGGACAGAAAGACAATAATTATTATCTTTTATGATTTCCAAATTAGTTTGGTACACTTCTGAATATTTTAATGAGTATTATCTATCGTCTTGTACAAATAAAAACAAAAAATTCATATCAAAATTTAAAAAAATCAAAAAAAATTACCTAATACTTTTATTAGTTATATGATAAAAGACGGATGAATGAATTTTGACATTCAAAGTCAAATTCACACCGGATATATTCATTTAAATTCAACTTCGATTATACACATAGAGAAGGTGGGTGAACACCTGCCACTACACGGAGTACAGCACATAGCATTAAATGGAATTACATGGAAGATTGATTTTGAGGTGTTGGTAAATATATAAGCAAATCACATGTCTAATTTCATCATTATCAAAGTAGGATTCAAAAAGAATCAAACTTTAGGATAGTAATAGATAAAAGGGCTAAATATACTATTAAGTTATATCAAAATATTTTTATAAATAATTTGATCTAAAAATATTTCTACGAGTTAAGTAAAAGATCATGTCATGTCACACCTCTTTGTTTTTGTTCAATTATGTGCGCGTAGATCAGTGGGGAGGCAGGTTGTCACGTGCATTAATCTTGGGCATGTAAGTCCAATATATGAATCCCCACATGAACAAGATCCATTATGGAGGAAAATGACACATGAATATATCAAAACCAATTGTACAATCCTATTTAATATTTTACTAAATCATTAGGGATTTTAAAAAAAGAGCACCATGTCGGTCGTGTTATTAACATGTTCATCGAACTTCTTTTATTTTTGATTACTCAAATCATATTGATTATATCGTGTTTAGATGACTGCATCCTATTGTTTTGATTTGTTGAAATTGGAGAATCTTTTAAAAATAAGATATCTATTTTAGAAAGGAAGTAATGTTTAATACGAATGAGAAAACAAAAAAAGATATGTCAGTATTATAATTTTTTTGGCATAATTATCACAGTGGCAGAGCCACAGTATGCTCAGAGGATTCATTCGAATCCCTTTCGGTGAAAATTATATTATTTTTATATGATTAAAATATTTTTTAAGTATATATAATAAACGTCGAATCCTCTTCGGCTATTTCATATGTCTATTTCTTCGTATATTGAATCCTTTTATCAAAAAATTCTAGTTTCGCCTCTGAACTATCATTCACACCCACCTATATAAATGATGAAGAAAAGAAAACAGAGTTAAAAGTTGAGAAACAAAATGACCAACTTATTCTTCCTCCAATTCCTCTTATTAGCCACTGCTTCCACCTTAATTCACATCTCATGCCAAACAGTTCCACCACCACCGCCGACATCCGCCGCAACTCCACCGTCCCGCGCGGCGCAAGAATTCTTGGATGTACATAACAAGGCAAGAAGTGAAGTGGGTGTAGGCCCATTGACATGGAGTCCAATGTTAGCAAAAGAAACTAGTCTTCTCGTTCGTTACCAAAGGGACAAACAAAATTGCAGCTTTGCAAATTTAAGTAATGGGAAATATGGTGGCAATCAATTATGGGCTAGTGGTACAGTGGTGACCCCACGAATGGCGGTCGATTCTTGGGTTGCTGAGAAGAAATTTTATAGCTATGAAAATAATTCATGTACAGGGGATGATAAGTGTGGAGTTTATACACAAGTTATTTGGAAGAAATCAATTGAATTGGGTTGTGCACAAGCTACTTGTTCCAAAGGAGCTGCTACTCTTACTGTGTGTTTTTATAATCCACCTGGAAATGTAATTGGAGAGAAACCTTATTGATCTGTGATTTGTAAGGTAAATTCAAGTTTGTAGCTTATAATAAGAAGGTAACTTTCTTCATTTGCTGCTATTCTCCAATTCTCTTTTTCATTTTCTACTAAATCTAGAATTTAAATTTGATGGGTTTCAACTTTTAGTTTTCAATTTGGAATCCATTACATGAAACTACGAATTTTCAAAGATTTATTATTTTGTTGAAATTTCAAATAAATGTCGTATATATTAAGGTGGGGAGCTAAAAGAATGAAATTTTTTCTTCTATATAGAATTCAGTAGAACTTATTGAAGGTAGAGAAGCTTATCGACACAAGGTTCATTTGAATTCATTATTTTCAACGTAGAAAATAGAGAGATACAAATGCAATCAACACAAAGAATAAAGAAAGGAACATACATCATAGACTGCGAACAGAGAACGACGCAAACAAAGAATTTAAACGATGGAAGGATTGCAAGGGGGATGAACATAAATATATATTTAAAGATTCATGAAATTGCAAGAAATAGTAGATACGAACTCATAACTGAGTGGAGTGAGGGACAATTTTTAATTGAAGTAGAGTGGAGCTTCTCTCCTTACCGTCAAGCGGCTTTCACTCCTCATAGAGAGTTAGAAAGCGTTAGTTCCCATAGCAAAGATATCATAAGTTCAATGCTAAGAATCTTAGTGTTAACCCATAAAACTTAAAATCCTGAATCCGCCTCTGATTGAATTCCTTTGACCTGGGAGAATCTTAATATAAAAAGGAGCTTGGGATTAAGAGGTAGTTGATTGATGCAACCACACCCACAACAAATGTGAATCTGAATTATATATCAAAAAGTTGAAGCCAAAAAATGATGTTGCATACAAAACACAGATTGTAGGCATTCTTCAGTCAAATCCTCCATTTCTTAACTCCAAAATTTGTATGCAGTTATACAGAAGAGAGAAAAGGAAAGTTCCCTCTGAAAAGGAAAACACACAAGAAAAAGAGAGGTCTCACAAAACAATCTTTTCCCACTCTCAATAATTCCACATGAGATAAACAATGATTTCACGTAGCCTTAACGAGACTCGAACTCATGACCTATTGGTTTGAGGTCAAAGTATTTACTACTAATCAAATCTCTAAAAGCACATAAACATGCTTTAACGCACCATTAAACTAGGGATTTCACCAGCTCCTTCATGATTAGATACCGGAAATCAAAATTATGAGGTACATATTCGATGTTCTTGTGAGAATACTTCTGCTGAATCATCGTTATGCTTCTTGTAAAAGATTCAGGTAAATATTGCTGGATCATCTCAATAACACCAGCAGGAAGTAGGCCAGAATCTTTAGCAAAGGACTCCACAACTTTGGGCAAAACAACTTTCTGACCCTTCTTCAGACCAAAAGTTGCTATAATGTATTCTTCTTTTGCTGCTTCTAGCTCCTGAAACACTCTCTTCGGTGTGTAAACTCGTACCTGACAATGGAAACGTTTGCCTCGTGAGACAATCAAATGTCATAATTGTTCATCAAATCCTGATGTCAATTTCTAGCCTTGTAAAAAGATAGTGCAGCAATGTTCAATGCCATGCAATTCAATTATTATTGAGTACAAGGAAAAATGATAATCGCAAGCTTTTAACGAGAAAGGAAGATTATGGACAATACCGCAGGATCTGAATGATTGCCTGAGCAGAGTGCAAAGTGCAGAAGGGGTTCTGGATGTTCAATAGCATAGGTTCGTCTTTCATCTCCTGCCTTGAATTTTCCCCTAGAAGAAAGTAACAAGCGAAGCAACTGCAATACAAGTACCAAATTTGAGAATGCCAACTATGAAAGACTAGTAAAACGAGACGTGTAAGGGATCAGAAAATACTAGGCATGAGAATCGGTCACTTAATACGAATACAGTAGGGAGAAGACTTTTACAAGAAAATGAAGATCCTTAGATGCTTTTGCGAGATTCTCAAATAAAGCTAGTTCCTGAACTAACATGACTACTTGTAGAGGTTTTGTGTAGTAAAGAACATAGTTGCTGAATATGCAATTTAAGCAGAAATGAATGTATAACAGGAAACTGTTTTAGAGGTGTACCTTTCCTGGTTTAGACACCGGACATCCCAAGATAGAGTTCTGAATCACATTCGCACTGATTACATGACCACCAACGTTATAGGCAGCCTAGATTAAGTAAAAAAATTAGACACAATCCACCAAACAACTTATGGACGAAGAAATTTGTTTGTCTCACTGACCTTCAAGAGTAGATAAACTCTCTTCACATTCTTTTGTGGAATGCCATAAGATAAAAATGCCTAGATAGGAATAGTTGAAAAATATCGTAAGCTCAGAGTGGATATGGAACTTCACAGATTTCTTGACCTATAATTCTGAAAGTTTAATCAAGAAGGATAATTACATGCATCACCAATGCGTTATGTATGTTAATCCAGAAGGCTAGCTTTTCTTCATGACTCAATTTTCCGGGATCTATTACTTCTAGGCGAGAAACAATTGACCTGCAATGTAAAAGATTATTGTGGATTTTACAGCAAGAAATTGCTAAAGTACGTCCCACGAGATGCTTGAATCTCAGATTTCCTTACCTGAAATTTTGCAACAAAGGCTCAATATCACCTAGTCTATGACCATCTTTATATATACATTGTACTTCAACCATTGAGCTGTAAGGTCCAGTGGACTCCTTCAATCCTTCCACATGAAAAGGATTGTCACGAACATCAAACGATGAATCTTTCCTTGATCCTGGGCTCCATATGTCACTTTGGTCTTTCGTTGAAAAGGCACTCATTGATGAAAAGGATGAGGTTGGCGAGAGACACGGATTTGCAAGTGGAGGATCAGCAAGTTTGCAATATATGGTGCACATGCACCTTACCATGTCCTCAGACAACTTGTTTGGTGTCTCTGGAACACGATCAGAAATACGGATGCCAAAATGCTCCGCCAAACTGATTAAATTTGAAGAAGAATTCTGCGCGTACTGCAAAGGACCATTTAAAGAAAAACTCTCAGTACTCCACTTTTGAGACTATAACATGGATAGATACAAAAGTAATATCTTAGCATTTCTCTTTTCGTCAAAAAGGAAAAAGTGCAGTAAAAACTTATCTCTGATACAACGTACCTCCATCATACATGAAGGTTGAGACTGACAAGCACGCAAAGCTTTGCCTGGTATATCCCCTGTTGTGGAAGCTCTCTTTGACAAATCCGAATGTTGAGTTAGTGAGGAACGACTTCGATGGACCACAGATTCTCTAACTCTGTCTTCTGTTGTACTAGTTGTTTCTTTCCATGGATTTGACACTGACTGTCTATCAGGCTGAGCACAAGAATTTGTCCTTCTCACTTTAGTATAAGATTTAGAAAATTGAAGGCACCTTCTCATTTTGGTATACATAGGAGATTTTAGTATGTCATCTCTTGTGGGAGGATACAAGGATGAGTTCTGTTGATCACAAGCTCTTTTACTATATAACGAAAGAAGATCCTGCTCCAGACGCCCTTTTTCCGACTCTAGTGCTGCAATTTCTCTAATCAAATCTGTTGTTGGCTGGATTTCAATTGAAAAAGACACATGACCAAAACAGAAGGTATTAAAAACAACACCAAAAAAACTCAATTTTGACAAGAATAACCATGAGGGCGATGGTGAAAACAATTTACAATACAGTATTTGAGCTTTACATTAGCTATGTTACTTCACAAGGAGATGTAAGAAGTTTGAAATGCTTAAATTTACACAAACTATTATCGGTATCTCTAAAACTTATTCCAGGTAGAAGTAACCAGAATAATAAGTCATACTAGAGTATGTCATTAAGGCTATAAGGAACAGGAGGAGATACCTCAGGCATTGAGATTGTCTCCTGAGTGATGTTTTGCGATAAAGATTCATATCCCAATTCTTTCTCTAGAGAACGTCGAACTGTGAGTTGGTGCTCTAATATTCTCTGGAGTTGCATTATCTGTAAAGTAGTTAAGTTTTCGACCAATTTTATACATTAATAATCTGTTGAACCAACTAGAATTAATTAACAGTTTCATTATCTCAATTTTCTTACCTCTTCCTTCATAGAACTTTTGACTTCCTCAGATAACTGCTTCTTCTTGCTCTTACTACAGTCATTTCTATCACCCTTATCCTAGACAAAAAATAAACATATTATATATATAAATCCTCAAATGTCAAAGATGTGTGTTCGTTGTTCATTTTCCTTCCTTTATCTTTGAGAGAAATTTGTAACTTTAGGCAATTGTTTGATGATGTAAAAACAAATTTGAACGCGCACAAGGAAGAGAAGCTACAATGCAAGTTAAGGATCAAAAGTTCTACAAAAAGTGTAACTTTTTTGTCACATTTTGCTATAAAAGCTATAACATAAACACAGGATGAACACATGGAAGCTTCCTTACCAAATTCAATTGACTAAAATCCTCCACTGAATGATCCACATTGTCTTTGAATCCGCGTGTATACGGGAAACTGCATTTGTGAAGATCAAATAGTAAAGAAAATGTTAAGCTAAAAAAAAACGTTTTTCTGGAGTACAAAATGGCTCCTACAATAAACAAACTTCATTCAGAAAAACGAAAACACTAGGAAATTAACAAGATGAGAAAATAACAAAAAGCCCTTCAATTTTGTTTTTTCCATTTTTGCTACAAAATCTTTGAACTTTTGCTTTTTAAGACCAACTCCAATGAAATTGAATCAAGAAAACTGCAACTTAGAGAAACCCCAAACACAAAAAACAGAGAAGAGAGATTACAAAACACTGCTCTCTTTCTATCTGTCTCAATTTACGTGATATCATTAGAATTTCAGAGTCTAACAACATAAATATTGATTGTGACATATAATAATTAATTCAAAATATTTAACTAGTTGAACTCTCGAAAACAGAATGGTGCCACGTAAATTGAGACAGGAATCATACATACAATAACAAGAGGAAGAAATCAAATTGGTTACCTCTTGGAACGCTTGTGTTTATAATTGGTTACTTGCATTTGCAAATATCTTTCCCCAACACCCTTTTCAAGAACTAACCTGAAAACTTGCCATGAACATAAACTCAACTTTCAACACCAAAAAAAACTTGCAAAGGCACAAAAAAAATCCAAGAAAAGGCAGGTCCTTTTGACAAAGAATTAAAGTAAGTGGTGCATATATACTCTTTTTCTCCAAAAAAATATCTGTTACAGGCAGAGTCCCAATACACAAGCTTTTTAGTAGTATAAAGGTGAAGGAACTAAACTTTTTCAACATTAAATCTACTAAAGTACAACACCTCCAAAAGCAAAAATCTTTACTTGATTACAAGGAGTGATGGCTGAAAAATGAAAAGCAAATAAAAACTAAAACTTTACAAGAAATAGATGAAAAAAATATATTAATGAGAGCTTATAATTGGATTACTAATTAAAGTTGACAAAATACTTTAGACTAGAAAATTTCAGCTGAAGTAAACTATTTGTAGTATAAGTTGAGTCATAGGGCTAGTAAAACAAGTGACAACAATGTTAGTGGACCATCCTAAGTTTAGGGTTAAAAACAGAATATATGCACGCTATATTTTAATTTGATTGACTTATTTTAATTTTTTAAAAAATATTTCTTTCATTTTTAATAGCTTTTTTATTGTGATAGTTAAGATTATAAGATTATAAAATATTTTGATACATTATACGTATTTATAATTTAAGACTATAATATTCAGAAAAGAATACTTTTTAAAATTCTATGTACAATCAAAAAATTAAAAGAATAAAGTATTAATTGGCATGTCTGAGGCCTTACCTTTGTTATGTTTTTGAAGTTTTATATTTTGAGACAATTAACAGAAAGTTTGTGTGCTTGAAAATTAGAGGTCTACTGAGTCCTGACACACTTGAACAAGTGTTTTATGTAGATCCAACAACTGAATAAATTAAGACTATATATTATATGTGCAAGTGTGTATAATTCAAGCTTATTACAACCACTATTTATAAGGAATAGCATCTCATCAAAGCTTAAACTAACAATTGATTTGCTACTTATGGTTTTATCCAAAAATATCATGCTTATGCATAACATACTGAAAATAAACTAAGAAAAAAATTATTATTATTTGTTCAGTTATTTTTAATCAAATATAAATAGTGTATTTTTCGTTAAGAGAGTTTGAACCCCTCGGTGCTATCTAGCTCGGCCCCTGTCCTAGAAGGTCTAGCTAGAGACAATTGCTGCAATTTGAAAACTTCGAGAAATAATCACAAAATTAATTGATCAGTTGTTACACACACATGAAATGGAATTCACAATTTTTTTCTATATGTAAAATAGAATATTAAGTAGAATCAGACGTAACAGATCAATCGTTACACATATATATCTGTTTGTAAAATACAGTTTTATGAAGGCGTCATTCACGAGACATCAAAGAACACTTACCTTAGCCCTAGGATGCGAGGAGAAGGGTTCCGGAGCTCTTGAAATCGAGTGAAATGAAGGGAAATGAGAGAATACATCAAATTTTAAGTATTTATAGAAGTTGTCTGCAGAGATCATTTACGGCCACTCATGTTTGGACCGTATATCAAACATGTATGTGGGCCGTAAATGGACAAGTCTTCTTAAAATCTAAAATTTGAATCTTAAAAATAAGATAGGTTAGATATCAATAGGAAGTAAATATAACTTAATGGCATAAACATGATTTAAATTGAGAAGTATATATTACCTAATTGATCTCCATCGCTATTAAGATCTAAATCTTGTAATTTAAAGCAATTTTTTAAATACCTTTATTATTGTCATTTTCTTAAGCATATACTTTCTCTCAGGGCGGATACCTATGTATATGGGCGGGGTGTCATGGCATCGACATGTATAATTAATAAGGAAAAATTACGGAAATACATATTTTTTATATTTTCGTTATTTTTAATATTTTTTTATATTTTTAAAAATCTTTAAAATTGCTTATTTCTTTAATGTATTCGAGCTACATATTAATGTATTTGAGTCAGTATTTATTGTATCCGAGCTACATATTATGTATTCGGTTTATTTTACAATGTATCCGAGCTAGTTTTTAATGTATTTGAGCTACATATTATGTATTCGATTTATGTTATAATGTATCCGAGACTCTTTAATGTATTCGAGCTACATATTAATGTATCAGATTTATGTTACTTTTTAAGGAATTAATATAATTACAAACTAAAAAGGGATAGATTGTAATTTTATATTAAAACTACGTATTTTCTTAAAAAAATTCCAAAAAACAATAGAATGGTATATACCTCGACCTCTAATTGATAATAATATTCAAATAAATCAATTAATGAGCCAAGGCTCTTCTATGTTCACATAATTGACGATAGATTATACACTCTTTTGATTCTAATTTATGTGGTGTCTTTCAAATTTCGAGATTCAAATTAGTTTAATTTAATGAATGACGCATTGTAAGGCAGGAACGTTGTTAGAACTATCTCAAGATGTCCAATTAAACACCCTTCATCGGAAAATTATGTTGTATACATATGTCAAATTCTACATTTAAAGAATATAAGTATATATTTAAAGTTGAACACCCTTAATAAAAGTTATGTCTTTGGCGTAGTAGTAATAGGTGTTCATTTGAATGAAAAGGCTTCGGTTCGAACCTAAAATAACATAATAATTTTTTGTTTTATTTTGACCATCGTACACCATAAATTTTTAATGCACCTAATTAATAAAATTTATGATTCCGCTACTTTTGCAAGGTCGAGTAAAAAAACAAATATTTTACTATGTTAGCATCGATGTTCATAAGAAACTGTAAAGATGAGTTGATATGTTCAGATGTACATTTTCGAAGTTAAAATTTTTATTTATCAATCTGCTAATCCAATTTTGAGTATATTCATATATATATATATATATATATCATGTGTATTTCTTTTGCTTTGCTGCTTGGAACAGAATATACATCTTATTCCACATCATCAGAAAGCTTTGTTAAATTCTTTTCATGAGACTCAATTCATACCTTTTTGTTGTGTCTATATATTCAAGTGTCAAGTCTATATAGCATCTTCTACCTATCTGTACATAAAAGATAAAGGATAGTTAAAAAGTGTTTGCCAATAAAGAAATATGAGTAATTTGTTGGAGTAATTCAGTGAATAATCAATTTTTAAATGAATCTGACAAACATGCTGTGGCGAGCCGTAATATGGGTTATGCATGTTGGATCGGTTTAATTTAATTCGGAATTTAATAGAGTTGGATTAAAATTTTTAAAGTCGATTTGAAAAAAGTATTTTTTAACATGGCCTGAATAAGTCTGCTAATTTATGGGGCTTGAAAAATATTGATAGGACCGGCCAGCAGACTAATAAAAATTTATTAAAAAGTATAATATAATATTAAAATTTAAAATTAAAGAGTGTCCAAACTCAAAACAATTAGATTAATATTTCTATTTAAATATTTATACTTTTACTTGAAAAAAACTTAATAAATATTATAAAGATAATTTTATTTGTGGATTTGATTAACAAGTAGTAACATTAACATCATCTAATTTGATTTTGTCGATATTTATGATAGTATTTTTAAATTATAATTTATAATAAATATATTTTTTTAAAATGAGCTGGTTAGAAAAGCATGTAATACACGTACTTGTAAGTTAGACCAACCATTTTTAAGCTCATACCAAAAATAGGTTAGTCCAATTAAACCCGTAAATTATCAAAGTCTATATGAATTAATCGGATAAAAATCTTAACTTATATTTACAACTCTAATGTTGTTATTACTCTTTGGAATTGTGGATTACAAAACTACAAACATACATGTCTAGTATATATTGCCTCTTTTTTTCTCTTATATTAATTATATTGAGTATATATATGCACTAAGATCCCACAACCTGAGATCTTCTTGAAACTCACAATACTAAAAAAGGTCAAACAGAAATTAAATAAAAGCAGGTAAACAAAATAATTTTAAGCAATAGTAAAATTGTATATTAATAAAGAGTTTTTTAACATTAGTTAATAATCATTGAATTCAGTGTCACAACAAGGTTTAGGTATATACTTACCAAGAGGGTTAATTACCTCTAAAAAATATTTAGTGATAATTAAGTTATTATAACTAATTAATTATCGTTAAAAATTATTTTAATATATTACTAATGTACTTTAGCTAGTCTTGCAACTCTTCAAAAAAATATTGTTCGATAACATTCAGAGAATATACCGTAGTTGAATCAATTTTCCATTAAGGGAGTTTAAAATGTAAAAAAGTAAAGCAAGGAAAAAGCCGAAAGAGATTACGTTTATTATATATACATAAAAATTAATTCTAACTCTAAAAATAGCATAATATTTTATTAAAAAAAATTGAATAAATCTCAAGACCCTATCTTGGAAGGTCTAGCTAGAGACAATCACTGCAATTTAAAAGTTTCGAGAAATAAATCACAAAATTTAAGTGTATCACCAAATTCAATCTAAGTGCGGATCAAACAAATTAGAAGTGATATACAGTTTGACCTCAAACTTAGTGACGTCTAGCTTCACGGACGGAACTAGTATTTAAAACTGAAATTGCGACAAAACTTAATAATTTAGCCTAAATTTTATATATGTATTCAAAAATCTGTTTATTATATTAATATTTTATTGAGAATTTAATTTTTTAAAAATCATATTTTAGAATTTAGAAAAGGTGATAATAAAACAGAGAGAAAAGGTTCAAATATGGTCATTCATTAAAATTTTGTTTCATGTATATCATTTTCATTTGAGAAAAAGCTTATATATGTTATTATTTACAAATTAAAAATATTTTTGATTTTGTAGCCACTTTTTATACTTGATCAATTATGACTCGGCCACGTCATTAGTTAAATCAAATTTTTAAAGGGAAAAGACTCAATTTCAAATATGTCATCGAACTTTAAAAAAAGAATCATTCATGTCATTCATTAAAAGTTTGATATATTTATATCATTTCAGTTAATAAATATTGACATAAATAAGCTTTTTCTCAAATGAAAATAGCGTAGATGGGTCAAATATTTAATAGATGACATAGATGAGCTCTTCTTCAAAGTTCAGTGACATATTTAAGTCTTTTTCCTAAATCAAATTACTTTATTAAAAGGTACCTGTATTAATTTATGTGATCTAATTAGATTTGATATGAAATAAAATAAAAAAGGTTTTATAGATTTAAATATGTAATATTTTAAATAGAAAAATATTTTATTCTTTTTAAACTTTGTTTCTATCCGACACTCGATGTCAGGAACCCGTATTAAAGTCTTGACTAGAATTGAATCGCGCTCTCAAGAACGTATTCGAAGGTGACACTCCTAACAAAAAAAATTCTCTATGCCCAGAACTTAAACTCATGACATGATTAAAAGTAAAATTGTCTCAGCACTACACAATAACTCATGTTCGTTTTTTTTTCTTCATATTATAATAGAAAATATTATCACATAAAAATTTGTTGTCAGAGAATTATATACTAGTAAGTTTTATTTATACACCATATAAGTGGAAATATAGGAGGTGAAACAGAAAAGTTCATTACTGACTTTATAAAAGCAAGGTATGACTGTATGTGACAAAAGACACTTACGATTGCAGACTGGAAAACAAAAGGGGGGAGTTAGAGAGTGATGGTTCGATGACTGAAATATGTTATAAGTGGAAAATTAGAAGGTGAAACAATTTTACTAGTTAAAGGTAATTTCAATAGATTTTTCTATGATAATATTCAATGCTGAAACACTGACTGCAACCTCTAAAGCAAAGTACATGGATACAAAAAAAAAAAAAGGGTCAATGCCAGAATTACACATGTAAGTTTTTTTGCATGTGACCTGTTCATGCTTTCTGTGACATGGGTAAATATGGATTGCTATCCATATTCGAACTCATAATATTGTCAATCATTTTGTATTTCCTAAGATACTTATAGTTAAATTTTAAAGATCTTGGCAGGACATAACAAAATTTAAGAATATTTACATAATTTAAAACTAAAATTAGTAGAGAAATTAAAATCAGAAACAAATTAGAAAAATATATACGAAATAAAGAAGAATTGTTGTCAGTCTGTGTTTAAAGAATCTTACTGACTCAACAAACTTTGCAGAAACACAAAGTTATCAAAGTTTAATGAACCAATGAAGAACAGAAGAATATAAATTAATTCACAAATCTAAAATTTGCAAGACATACCAGAATTTGGAAAAACAGAAAGAAGACCAAACCCACTGAATGTACAATGTCCCCTTAAGGAAATTATTCGCTGGTGTCAGCGAGTCACTCAACAGCAGTAAATTACACTTAGAATACTAGACTCAGTAGTAGTAAAAGAAGTCCAAAAATTTTTCATCCTTTTTAAAAATGAGAGGAAATCCCTCAATTTATAGAAAACAAAGGGTAGTGTGAAAAGGTCTTATAGTGTCTTATTAGAAAGGTCATAAATTTTAGGAAAAGTAAAAATCTTTCGCAAAGATCACAACCTTTCATAAAAGTCACAATATTTCATTAAAATCATAACTTTTCATAAAAATCGCAATTTTTTATAAAAATCGCAATTCTTCAAAAGTCATAATTTTTCATAAAAGTCGCAACTGTTCATTTTCCATTCACACCTTTTAAAACCCAATAAATATATGGATTAGCCAAATGGATTCAGCTTCTAATTTTTATTCATTCAAAATTTATCATATAACTAAAACTAGTGTAACTTATCTTCTTTTTTATGTTCTTCCATAGAACTAATTATTTTTCTCTATAATTGAAAAGTTGAAGTCTTTGGCCCTCTAAAAATATATATTGTATTTTAAATGTATATTTCTTTTGTTAATTGTAATTGTATTTTTTATTTGTTTGATTTTATATTGTATAATAAATAATAGTGTAAAATAAGCAAATCATGTATTAGTACTAAAATTGCTTAAAGTGCATTAAACATGTTCTAGTCCTAAATGCAAATATTTTCCCCTTGTTATTACATACAATTATTTTATATTGAAGAGTTATAGGTTTTTATTTTATTTTTATGATACAATAAAACTAAATGAAGCATTTTTAACATTTTTCATATAAAAAAGACTAAAATATTTTTCTCCATGTTTAAATTTTTTAGTAGAATACTATTTACTCATGAAAATATGGCTAAATATGGGTAAACTAGTATTTTACCCAATCAATTTGTTATCCAATCCATTTTACTCATATCAAATATGGGCGGGTCGAATTATTACTCATTTTATGTTGACTCATTTTCAATCCGCCCAAATTTTACCCAACCTGCCCATTTGCCACCACTAGTCATAAATAATAACCTCATTTTTGTCGTGCAATATAACATTTAGATACACTCTAATTTGCAATATTTTGTATTTTATCAAATGTTGGTGTGTTCAGATATGTCTAAATACATGTATTTCAAGATAAATGAGGTCAAAGTTGTTCTAGATACATTGTATATAAGTGTATTTACATGTATCTCTGAGATACATAACAAATCTCCCTTGCCTCTCTCATATCGCTCGCCAAATCACACCGGATACATACAAATACATGTATCTAGTGTGATTCGCATAATCCGGGAACATAACAGATTATTAAGATTTTATTGTGTATCTTAGATATATGTAAATCACACTAGATACATGAATATACTATATTAAGAAAATATTTACCATTTATAGCAATATCATTTTTTTCACTTAATCACTTTTGATACATTTATAATAAAATTTAACTACATATTACAAAGTATAATTTATAAAACACATATAATACAAATTCTATTGATGGATAACAAATTTATCACACATTTTAATACAATGTATAAATTTCTTACCAAACAAGCATGATATATTTTAAAACAGTTATAATACATATATATATGGCATACGTAATTCATTTTTAATATATATTATAGATTTATCATAGTATTGCTATATATTGCTATAAATAATAATAAATAAAATTTATCCCTAAAATCAGTAATTATTTATTAAAAGTTACGCATCCATTCCTACCGATCTATTTCAAGTAAATATAGGGCCTTAGTTTGCCGTGTCACGTAATATTTCCATCCAAATTTTATCAGTTGGATCTGTGTAGAGTTTCAATTTGGGCTTTTCCCATTTATTTACCATAATATTGCACATTTGTCCTTCAAATGATCCTTTTCACATTTGGGTCTGCTTAAAAATACAAATATTATTTTTAACATAAATAGATAATATATAGATGAATAATTGAGAATGTCAGAGATAAAATACACACTATAGAAAAGAGAAAGAATATCTATTATTCATTATTGATGTGAGATTTTAATTTTTGAAGTAAAGTTGAGAGGCATAAATAACTTTCACTCTAACAATTATAACTCCAAGAGAAAAATGAAAATGAATAGCCAAAGCATGTCAAACGAGCTAACAAATAGAAAAAATAGAATATTTCATTCCTAACTTCACATTTTTCCCATCTCCAAAACTAAATTTGTCCAAAAAAATTGTCACGTTCATCAAATATTGATCCATGTCATAAATTTAGAGGATACCGTGGCAATAACATGTATATTACCGTGTATATCAATGTATACCCATACATCTCGCCGTTACAAATTATATTGGTTTTTACTGAATCACAACTCCGAAAGAAGAATCGTCACATATTGAATTTAACATTGTAGCGTTTGATTTAAAAACTAAAAACACCATCGAAACATATAAATCAGACAAGTAAATAATCAAGTTTAAATTGATTTTTTACGCTTGTATTTTGTGATTGAAGTATGTGCAATTACATTTGTACGTACAAAAATAAAACGAAGCATAATTCAATTTTTATTAAATTATTAGAAGATGAATAAGGAGGAATAATACAACAAAACCACAAGTTAGATATTTCTCTCTCTCTCTCTTTTTTTTTTAATATGTATATTAGTTTTAAAAAGTAAATTCAAATTTATATTTAGCTAAAGGCTACTCACAATATTAATGCTGAATATATAACGTATATCCTGCATTATAATGTACGTTTTTAATAATATTGACCTATGTACCATGCCTTTTTTTTAAAAAAAAAAAAATTATTACTTGACGTACTAACCAAAGTTTGCAAAAGATACTCACTCCATTTCATTTATTGGATTTGGTTCCATTATGGTAAAAAATACCCAAGTTTTCTAATGTGATGTACGTCATATTATGGAGAAGACGAGGACTAGACCATACCTTTAATATACAATCACATATTGCAAGCATTCTAGGTAAAAACCCTATAATTTCTGACTACGAAGAAATGGGCCAACATGGGTGGTGATTCATTGAAGGAAGTGATTTACCCAGGTCTCGGGTTCGAGACCTGGGTATGGAGAAAATTCTATTGAAAGTGTCATCTTTGAATGAGTCCTGCAGTGAGCATCCGAATTTAGTTGTAACTCCAATATGCACCTCTCTTGACTAATATTATGAATCAAAAGTTGATTATCCAAAAAGTAGTGGCTTTGAAAAAGAAAAAAACGAAGTTAGATATTATGAAAGGTTGTGCTAATAATTCATTAGATTATAAAGTACTACCAATTATGTTTTTTCTTTTTTTGTAAAAGATGCAATCATCAAATATATGGCCTTCATGTGGAGCTGTCACGATTGATATTGATCTGAACTCAGTTGTTCATCTGAATTTAATATTTTTTACATAAAAATTATTAAATTTGCAACAAAAATAGATGTGAACCCTCGATGATATAAGAGATTAGATGTAGAATGGGTGGCTATGATAAGGTTTTTGTGCATGTGTGTGGTCCTCTTAATTAACTACATCACCCAACTTAGTTGGAGAAAAGGTGGTCCTTTAATTTATTGAAATGACAATCGTGCATGAAACTCTTGTCTGTACTCTAACACATATCTGATTACCTAATAACATTAACCATTTATTGTCTTTTTAGGGGATAGAGTGGGTGTAGAATGTTATATACGAGCTTAATCAAATTCAATGATCTTAATTCTACGTTAAATCCTATTTGATATCAACAAGGGTAGAGTGATAAACATAATTTTTGTTATATTCTTAATTAGAGGTCTCCATAGTTGTTTTGATTGTTGCTTTTGTATGTTTAAATTTTTTTTAATATAATCTAATTTAACTTTGAAAATTAATCAGATTGACTTTCAAAAAACGTAATATAACAATTAAAAGAGGATGGAGGAAGTATCAGTAATCCTTCCTTTTTAATTTTTATTATGTATTTAGATTATTTATTTTAATTGAATACGAAATTTAAATATTTAAAGATAAAAGACTTTTTCTTATTGTATTTTAAAATAAGGTTAAAATGTTTTGTTTGTTCAGTTTTACTCCTTCACAATGAATTGGTACTTATATTCAGAAATAATAAATGCAAGTGTATATTTTATCATGATGTAATAAATGCAAATGTATATTTTATCATAATGTATTTATTAATATCATTTCAAAAAGACTTCGAGAATAACTTAAGAAATGAAGTAGTAAATGTTAAAGGGTAAAATAAGAAAAATAATTTACTTTTCTCTTAGTTATGCTAAATTGAAATAGAAGAAATAGTTCTGACTGAAAAAAAAAAGGTTCTATACATTGATAGTCCTTGAAAAAATTTTGAAAAATATTTAAAAGTGTTTTCAAGTATCCATTACGTAGATAAGTTAATCACTTAAAATATATCATCTCATTTAGTTATAAAAATATGTCTTAATAAGTCGTAAAACCTTAGACTTATTCTAATTCAGATTTAAAAGATGATATATTTTACACGATTAGTTTAAATACCTAAAAAACGATTGAAAACACTTCCAAAATTTTATTTTAAAAATATTGACTTAAAATGTCTAATATGAACACTTTATTATACATTTAAGTGCTCAATTAAGACAAATTTTAATTTAAATATCTAAATCAAATCTAACAATAAATTTAAAGGATATCAATATATTACAAAAAAAAAAGAAGATATTTACTCCCCACAGAAAAATAAATTTAAAAAATCAATGTCACGTGTTTTAGGTGCATTATTTTGTTTTTGTGTGTAATATAGCTGGGCAGGTAAACAAGAACATCATAATAATTCATACATATACATTGATTGTAACGTACAACTATCCCAAGTAAAACAGACCAATTCAACTGTCATTTCAATTTATTGTTTTGAGAGAAAAAAAACAAAAATTAACTAAAGAATCTTGTTTGTACATGTACAAAGGAAAACAATTAAATGCAATTCTCCATTGCGTAAGATAAGTTCAATTTTAAAAGCCCAAACAACATCATGTGTCCCCATGATCACTTTGGGTCCACAAACAAATTTTCTTTACTTCGGGTGTCAAATAGACGGGTTAAGTTGAAATTGAAAATATTATAATGGGTTAAATAGAAATTAGGTTGGATTTTGATCCGTCCAAGTTTACTTTGAGCTTAAATGGGTTGGGTTCAAATGGGCTAAAGAAGGGGTTGGATTTTGACCCGCCCAATTCGACCCGATTAATCTCAATAATTTAACATATTAATATTTAACTTTTGTAATCACAATTTAAATTTTCGCTCAATAATCTTTTGTTAAAAAAGTAACAAATTAATAGATAAATCCTAAAAAATGTTAAATAGATAATAATTTATACCTTCAATATAGGAACATATCTTAATTAAAAATTTTAAAACGGGTTGAAATTGGAGATTAAATTGGACTCAATTGAGAATTCTCTACAAATGAGTTAAGCATGAATTGATTGAGATTGAACCCAATTCAAATTTTTTTGAGCCCAATCCTTAAAATTCTGGACGAATTGGACGGATTACCCATGTTTGGATTCAGTTTTGACACGCTAATGATTTCCATATAAATTTTTCATAAAATTTCCAACAAAACATATATATATATGATAAAATGATCTAGAGAGAAAAGTGTGTGCATGTAAATTAGTTATGTGACTATATATGATAATTTATGTAGTATCATTGGAATAAACTAGTTTAATTAATTGTTAAAATGAGTATTCTCAGGTAAATTTCCCAGTCCTAAAGTAAGAGAAACATCACCAGCCGTGGTGGTCCCAAATGTCATCATTTTGGATCCAATATCAGTGGTCCCGTATTCGGCTCCGCTGCGGTGGGATAAGATGTGGTCGGACTCATCTTGAATAGTCGGAGAATTGTTTAATTGAGTTGGCACAGAGGATGAATAATGTGTATTCATTGAAGGGTCATTTTCAGAGGCATTGATTTTGTCTGAAGCAGTTGCAGCTGATTTTGTTTCTGTAATGTTAGAATTGGTTGTAGTAATAATAATATCAGGCGTTGGTGTTTGTGTGTTTCTACTGTTCATGTCATCATCTTCATTAGCCTCTCTTTGATACATTTCTTCTACCATGGGTTTCCACAATCTTACCCTAGCATTTATGAACCAGTTTGCTACCTGCAAATATATATAACATCATTTTTATTACTATACGCAAATTACATATACTGGGTAGGTCAAATTCGACTCAAATTTTGACATTTCGTAGAATTGATGCTGAAATATTCATATCGATGAATGATCACCCTCTAAGCCATTTGACGTTTGGTTTTCCATAACAATAATCACAGACACAGATAGTTATTAGTTACGTTACTTAGTAGTCGTTGCCTCAATAACATCAGTGGGACTATTTCTATGAGTTGATTAAGACAATAATTGATTATAAAGCACCATAGCCTAAATATCAAGATCAAATCTTGGTGGATTAAAGTATTAATATTCACCCCTAAAATAATTAGTTATGTAAAATGTAAAAAAAATTTTTTATCCCATTCTATCCCTTTCTTTCACCATACCCCCTACCCCTCCCCAAATCAGTTTTATTTTTTTTAAAAAAAGAAAATAATTCTTACTTTATCGCCCTT
>NC_028638.1:39789512-39836942 GCF_001406875.1 Solanum pennellii
CTCCCTTTCACATAAAATAATTCCCACTCCATGTGTTGTTAATTAATATTATAAGACATAATTGTTTTATATTTTTCAAAATAATATATTTTAATTAAATTAATCATAAAAGCTAAAAGTACAGTATTTTCATGAACATTGTGAGATACATATTTGAAAAAAAAATTACTATTATTATTATTATTATTATTATTATTATTATTATTGGAATATAATGTTATAAAATTATAAAAAAAATTTGATAAAAAGATGATTCATTAAGTCTAACTAAAAAAATAGCTAGCAATGTAAAATAGCTAGTCAATACTCCTAAAATAAATGAATTTGAAAGTATAACATAAGTTCTAGATTTAAAATAAAAAATTTAAAAATTAAAATCCTAACAAAATTATACTAAATAAAAGAAAAAAATAGATAATACAAAAAATTGCACGAAATCGCGTGAAGTACAGATTGAGATTAAAAAGAAAATGAAATTTAAAAAATATAAACAAAAATATATTTTTAGAAATATTAGAATAATAAAAATTAAAAAGAATTTAATATAAAAAATAATTAAAGCAAAAAAAAAAGATTAAATGTAAAAATAAACGACTTGTAATTACACCATATAATCACCGGCAGTTCATAGCATCCCCCTCCCTCCCTATCAATTTTACTGAATTACCTAATGATCAAGTAATTACATGACCAACTACATATGCCTAAATTGCATAATTAAACTTAATTACATTAAATTCAATTACAAAGATTCCAAATAAATTCTAAAAATAATCGATCAAATCGTATCATTTACTCCCCGAGTTATAACTATTATTTTTTCATGCAACTTATAAATATTTTGAGTAAAAAACAGATAAATTTTATAGAAGGTAAGTGGGGCAAACCTGGTTTTTGGAGAGACCGGTCTGTCGTGCCAAAAGATGCTTATCTGCATCACTTGGATACCTGAGACAAATTTTTTAAATTAGAAAAAATAAACACAAAAATCATACTCCGTTTTAAAAAAAAAATGAATTATATTAATTTTAATTTTTCATGTATTATTTTAAAATTTTGCATCATGAAATTAAATCATTCTTTCTTAATAGAATGAGTAATATCAGAGTCCCTTAAACTATATAAAAAGCTTGAAATTCTTTCGTTATCCGTTGATGAAAATTGACGTGGGGTTGTTACTCGTTTGGTAGAGTGTATTAGAGAGTATAATATTTGCATTAGCTTGATATATTATTAGTACTTCGTTTGATACACTTTTCTACCGTATGCATAACTAATGTTCGTACTAGTAACACACTCTATTGTGTATTGAAGAGTATATTAGTAATACCATCTATTTCTATGATTAGTAATGCAATGAGTTCTAATATATGCATTAACATTACTAAAGACTCAATTACCCTCAAAATCTTTTTTTACATCCTTTTCTCTATATTCATAGAAGATATTTTTATAAATAAATATTTTTTTTAAAAAAAATTATGTAATGTATAATATTTTTAGTACACTAAACCAAATATTATATATAAAAATATCTCATTATAACTAATACAAACATTATTAATACACTATATTTTACATTATTTTTATACACTTTACCCGATGATTTCAGAACTTTATTGTGTGTATTATGTAAACATGCGTATTGGCGTGAGGATCGAAAAAGGAAATACCAAATTGATGAGCTGCTGGCCAAAGCAGAAAGTAAAGAGAGAAGACAACTCCACCTCTCCTTTTTTTCTTTTTTTTCTTCTTAACATTCATTCATTACATAGATTGATTCTATTGCTTTTTTATCATCATTGTTAAGTTGTCATGCATATATCACCTTAATGACTATTAATTTAACTGTAATTTAACTGACACCAAAATTATATGAAGTATATTAATTTAATGCACACACAAATGTCATGGCATATGTATTTGATACTACAAGCTTTTTTAAAAAATTATACTCTATTCGTTTTAAAAAATTGTTTTTATTTTTTTTAGTTTATTTCAAAAAAAATGATCTATTTTTTTTGACAACATTTTAACTTTAACATGTTTAAGACCACAAATTAAAGGGCATTTTGATAGATTTGACATAACTTTAATTTAGAATCACAAGATTAAAAAATATTCTTTTTCTTTTCTTAAATTCCGTTTCAAGTAAAACTTGATCATCCTTTTTTAAACGGAGTAGTAATATATTTTTTATATCTAAGTACTCTCTTTGTTTCTATTTACATGTCTTTGTTAAAAATAGATATTTTAAGATATTTGTCATTTTATAAAGTCAATACATAAATAACAATATTCTTCTCATTTCATCTTTGAGTGTTATTGGTTCCGCAAGTATGAATTTAACAACTAAATAATTAGTTCATGTTCAATAATCAAAACAAACTAATTCACGTTCATTTTTTGAAAACTTAACTTTAAAAAAATATAAAATCAACAATGGTAAAAAAGATACATGGTTTCTTAAGGGGTGTAGTCCTAAAACAATAACTCAATAGACATGTAGGAGGTAGGAGTTTAACTTTAAAATATTTATTTACTCTAACAAAATCATTCATAATCACATAAATATTTATGACTTATTTGTATCACATAAATTTCAAATTTTCTTTTTTTAAATTTCGTATTAAATCACATAAAATGGGACGACAGAGTAGTGCTTTTCAAATGCATGCCTAAATAAGTCAGAAAGATGGTAGTATTACTATACCAAAATTGATCTTTGGCGGTAATTAATTAGCAATTGCCGCTAAATATATACTTTTAGTGGCAATTAACACTCTTTGCATATGTCCCTAAAGGCTTTAGCGACATTGAATCTAATGACACTTAACTAATGTCGATAAATGCTTTAGCACTCTTTATTTATGTGTCTGTTTATTGCCGTTAAAAGTTTTTTTTTTTTTTTAGCATATATTGGATTTCATGCAGAGGTAAAAGTGGTGCACAAAAAGTAGTAAGAGGTAATTTTGCATTTTGTTGAAAGGACTGAATTGCAAGCAGTGCCTTTAACATTGACTGCAAAGAGATGGGAAAAGAAAATGTAGCAGTTACTCATCAATATTTATTGGAAATGTGTTTTAGATTAGACTAATATAAAAGTTGATTGCTTAAAAAATCATTTTGCCATGATCATGCATGGGGTATCTAACACTTTCCTCATTAACTTTTGGTTGTGTGGTAAATATCAAAGATCTACATTTTATAAAGGTACTTGGACTTAAGACAAGTGTATGTAAGCTAGAGTTTATACAAACAAAAGCAACTCAACTTCAAGTAACTTTGTTATATTCTATTCTTTTTAATCTTATTCATATCTTTTACATTTCAAAGTAATTTAACTTTACCTTTTTTTTTCATTATGTTACTTAACTTATATGTAGTTTTTTTCCTAGGGTTTTAACATTTTGATCAAGTGAATAAAATTATATTTTATTCACCTGACAAAAGGGAATTGCTCGAATGATAAATATATTTCACTTTCAATTCTAAAATTGTGATTTCGAGTCACCAAAAGTAGATCCTATCCCAGGAAGGGGTAAACTGTTATTTTCTTTAATTTCAATTTATATGTCACAAAATTAGAGAGTTAATTAAAAAAATTAACACTAAATTCGGATATAAGATCTTTAAATTTATATAAAAAGAATATATAATTTTATAAATGTAAATATTATCATACTCCATCCGTCTCAATTTATCTGACACCTTTCCACTTTCATAATTCAAATAACTATTTTTCTTACAATAATTTTTTCATATACATATTTTTAAAAACTTGAATTATCAATAATTATAACTTTATGCTAGTATATTTTATATAATTTTTAAATATATAAATATTTTACTTTTTAAAAAACACATAACTTAATTAAAGACTGCCCGCCCGCCTGAATTCAAAGTCAAAACTAATTTGTTCGACTCTCAACATCAAAACGATGTCACATAAGTAGAGACATAGTGAGTAAAAAATAGAGTTCGAAGCCTATAGGGTATAAAATGTTAATAAAAATTTTAAAGCGGTATATAAATTTTTATTTTAACCAATACGGTAAAATCGATTACGTAATAGCGATTTCTTCCGCCGGAAAAAACAAAATCGCTGCCATAGCAGCAATTTGCGAAACTTCATATTTTTTTTAAAAAAAAGAATTCAAAGAAATCGTTGTCAAAGCAGTGATTTCCAAATTAACTTTTTTTTAAAATTATTGTTACTTTGAAATTATTATTTATATTATTTATATGTCATTTTCTTAAAAAAAATTCAAAGTTAAACAACAATAAAAAAAATTAATTTGGAAATCAATCCTTTGGCAGCGATTTCTTTGAATTTTTTTTTTAAAAAAAATGAAATTTCGCATTTTTGTTTTTTTCGGCGGAAGAAATCGCTATTACGTGAGCGATTTTTCTGTTTTGATAAAAATAAAAATTCATATACCATTTTAGAATTTTTATTAACATTTTATACTCCGAATTCATAAAAAATACTAATAACTCACCATAATTAACAACTCGAAATATCTTATTAAGAAACCCTATGACAGGAAAACTTTGTTTGACTTTCAAAACGTTCACATAAACTGAGACGAAGAGAGTACGTGTATATATAAAAACTGGATAGAGAAAGATGAGAAAGACGTACGGATGTAGAAAATGTTCGAAAAGCCAAGCTCTTAAAATATTGACAGATCGTTCAGGCAATCCTCTTTGTGGTCTCCAAGCTTCTTGTTCCATCCTAATTCCCATTTGTTGAAAAGCTCTTTGTTGTCTCAAATTTTGTTCAAGCAACTTAAGCCTTGGTGTTTCTCCTTTAGTCAGTCCTGAACTAGTAGTATTGCTTCCATCTTTTTCACCTAATGCCTCACATGTCTTCTTCAATTGCGCCGCCACCCCATCTTTTAAACACTTGAAATGCCTAGACATGGCTCTATGTGCTAGTGACGTGTAAGGAACTGCAGCTCCAAATCCCATGACTAAATCAAATGAGTTTACAACCATCTGCATTTGTTCACAATAATGGTTGTATCTTTTGTCTACCTGCTTGATAAACACGCGAAGAAATCAAATAAATATTTAATTTTCTAGCAATATCAAATTGAGACAAGAGTATTTCTTTTTTTTTTCTAATATAAAACATGGTCTCTTAGTTTCAATTTGTCTGTCTTATTAGTATGTTTAAAAACGAATGCATCTTTTCTAATTTGGCAATTAATTGTTGATTTTAACTTTTACAATATGACATGTTTAATATCACAAGATTAAAGTATATTTCTGATATATTATACTTATTCGTAGTTAATATAAGACTACAAGATTCAAAAGTGTTTGAAACTAAAATTTTAGCTTTATACCTTCCACTCAAGCAAACAAGAATATCTTCGTGGTAAATCAGATATTGATTGAAATAGTAACAAAAGAAAGGAAGAAAAAGATACATAAATTTTATATTCTAATAAAAAGGTAGCAAGAAAGCTGATGGATAGTATGTGTGAACAAATAGTACATTGAAAAATGATTGTTGTTGTGAAGAAAGAATATCTTGTGTGTTTTGTTGCATGCGCCTTTGTTTACCATTTTTTCAATACAGCAATAATAACACTATAATGTTTTATAAAAAAAGATTTACAAACATCACTTATTTTGTCTATTTTGAAAAATATGATGGTCAAATAAATAAAAGTGTACATGTAAAGGTAGTTTGATTGGGATGTCTACTAAATTTGAATTCGTGTTGAAAAGTCTTATATTGGGGGTAAATTATTTTCTAACAAAGGCAACTCTTTATTTAGGAAAATTCAAACTCGATATATTTGGTTTAGAATAAAAAAGTATTTTCAACTTTATCACAATCCTTGTTGGTGAATAGGATGTACTAGAAAAGAATAACAATGAATTTGATGTATAAGAATAGAAATAATACACCATATATTATGATACATAGTTAGAGAACACTACCAAACAAGAAATCAAACACCATCAAGAAATATCAATGTTATTTTCTCTAATACCTCCTACCAAACGCTGCTTAAAGATAATATCTACTTGTGGAGAGCTAACATATTTTAGCAGAAGAAAGATATAGCTTGATGGTAGAGTGAGAGCTAATTTTATCACCAAAACAAAATCTTATGTTATGCTAAACACCCAAAATCAATAACAAATCAAACTCAGTCTATGGATATTACATAACCTATTTCTTTTTAGCCGGCTTTATATATATATATTCTCCTCTATAAAAGATTCCTCCAACTCCTACAATTTTCTATTCCTTCACTTTCTTGTGGTTTTAATTTATAATCAACATATATAGTACTACTAAAAATAAACAACAATGATTGGTTATTGACCCCCGGATCGCGAATGTACCTCTTTGACTTCATATGAACTTAGTAATTTTAACTCAATGTATATTGTAAGAAATTCACTAGACAAACATAAATACAAATTTTGACCCCATAGTAAATCAAGTTGTGGTAGAATTTCAAATTCAAACTCATAATTTTCAAATTCTGAATAAATAGAGAGAGGGGAAGAGAGAGAGAGATTGTACATGCCTCATCAATCATGGATAAAAGTTTGACCTTCCTTCTTTGATGATCAAGTCTATCTGCAGTTGACAAATTAGGAGGGATAATATCCTTTGAAGAAGATGAATTATTGTTATTACTTCCACTAGGGTTAATAGTGGGTGATGTAACATTCCTAGAAACTTTGTTGATTTTCTTGAACAATTGACCCTTCCCAACACAACAAAACTCTTCTAACAACTCTTGTGTAGCTTTGACATATTTTGAATTCCTCAACACATTGACTAGTCCTAGTGATGACCCAAAACCAATATTATGATGATTTTGACTTTCTTGATTGAAAAACAACATTTCTCCTCCACTACTCATCCTCAAATCCTCCACTTTGGATGCTTCCAAATGTTGTAAAGTAGATGATAAGGACAATGAAAGACCTTGCCCTTGATCAAGCACATTTACTCCTCCAATTGGATTTGAAGAAGTACTTGCTCCTCCACACATGAATTGACTAAAATGCCCTCCGACCGGGCTAGAAAACCCTTGATGAAGAGTTGAAGGAGTAGATAATTGTGATGGTGAATTTGGTTGTGGATTCATAAGAAAAAGTTGCATGGACTCCGTGGTACTTATACTTGGTACTTGATTGTGCTGATGCTGATAATAAGCAATCACACTATCACGGTTACTCAACACCTTTGCATTCATATCATCTTTTGTGTTATCTCCAAATGGTACCTGCAAACTTCCACCAACTACAGTCTCTTGTCTGTTACCAAACCACGGTTGATGATGTGGTTGTTGATTCGAATGTGACAATTGATCCTGCAACAACTCAGTTGCAGTCACAGCAGCCGTGGACGTTGTCTGAAAATTGAACATTTCAGACAACATCCCGGCTGTCTCATAAACTTGGATTCCACTTGATTCTCCTCCTGGTGGCTCGAACCCTTGTTCTACTCTTAATTTTTCCTGTTGGATCTGTTGGCCAATATGTTGTTGCTGGTGGTGGTGTTGGTCTTGAGGCCTCTCGAATTCATTCGAGGCAAGACCTTGGTGATGATACTCTTGAGACATTGGAGTATTCTAACAAATGGTTCAAAAATTGAAACGTGTAACCATCTCATCTGTTCATCCACCTCCTTCTTTTGTCGCAATTGGCTTCTGAGTCTACCGTAGATCGAACATAAAATAGTAAAATAAATAAATAAACATAGAACAAAGAGATCATGGATACAACTATAATTAGGAACAAGGAAAGTATTTAAAAAAAAAAAGAAGAAGAAGAAAAAGAGAGAATAATCAAAGTAAAGACTTTTTGTTTTTTTCAAATTCTTTAAATTTTCTTTTCTTAAAAAAAAAAAAACGAAGTTGAATTTTATTTACCTCATAGAATTGCAGGTCGGAAAAGGTTGCAAAGCCTCTCATCAGCTATCCTTTTCACTTCAACAAATGAAATTTTTTTTTTGTTCTCTTTCTCTTTGTTTGTGTGTGTATATGTTTTTTTTTTAAAAACTTTTTTTTCTCTATCTCTGTCTTTGTTGCTCTTTGTATTTTGCAGTGATTGTTGTCTCTGCAATTGCCTTATGGAAAGAGAGAGTCTAATAAGTAACAACAATAAAGTTTACTTTTGTAATGCAGATGGACTTGCCTCTCATAATGTGAATTTTAACATGTATCCATATGTGTGCGTTTGGACATAAAAATTATGAAATTAAAAAAGAATAGGGTGTTGTTATTAAATACCTCGGGGTCCATTATTTAGGATAGTGGGGACATCGATAATGATGTCAGACATTGCATTGTTATAGTATGGATGAAATGGAGGCTTGTCTATGGAGTCTTGTGTGATAAGAAGGTACCACCTAAATTTAAAGGTAAATTCTACAAAATAGTGGTTAGGTTGTTTTTGTTGTATGAAGTGGAGTATCGGTCTATCAAGAATTCACATGTTCAGAAGATGCATGTTGTTGAGAGGAGGATGTGTGGAAATACTAGGAGTGGCAAGATTAGGACTATTGGGGTTATTCGGGAGCGGGAGTGGTGGCCTTTGTACCGGACAAGATGAGGGAGCGAGACTAAGATGGTTTGGGCATCATATGCATTTACAGAAGAGGTGCGTCGACACCCCAGTGAGGAGGTGTGTGAGAGGTTGGATGTAGGGGGTACGCAGAGAGGTTGCATATTAGGTGAAGGCTAGTAAGGGTAGAGTGTAGTCTTGACTTGTGAATGTTTAGTGCCTTTCATAAGACTAGTTGTACCCTTGTAATTCTTGTTATTTAATGTTTTTCAATTATCACATTATTTTGTTATTATTATTACTCTATTGTAGACTTTACACAGCTTTTCTTATTAACTGCTATGTTTACGCTAATATTTTCTTCTTCTTTTACTTCGGTTAGATACACTTGAATCAAGGGTCTTTCGGAAACAGTTTTTTTACCTTCACAAGGTAATGATAAGGTTTGCGTACACTATAATATACCCTCCTCAGATTCCACTCATTTGGATTTCACTGGGTGTAGTGTTGTTGTTGGAGAATTATGTTGGGAAATAAATATGAATCGAAATTATTCGTTATTAACATTTTGTTGAATAATTTAAAGGTAAACGCCTCTTTTTCTCTTGAAGTTGTCGAAATTACTCATAATAAGATATTAGTGAAAATTATGAAAATGACATTTTTGGAGTTTTTGAATTTCTATAAAATTGTAAATAATTACAAGTCCAAATAATTTAGCTCTTTAGAGATAGTGATGACTTGTAGAAAATGAATCATAGTATAATTAAGTACGAATTATGCCTAGCAAAGAAGGGGAAACAGGAGAAATTTTAGAATTATTACAAGAAAAAATTAGGGAGAAAAAGTTGTTATTCTTCTTGCTCACAATTCAATAATTTTTTTAATTTTTTTTAATGCAAATTTACCACTAGACAGTATTTAGCGATTTTTTATTAAATATAAAAAAAATTGATAAAAATAAGTACAAATAAAATAGGCTAGGGCTTGCTTACTAATTTTTCTATTTTTAATATTTCATTCGAGGGTATTTAATTAAATATTATATCTAATAATAGAGTATGTCAATAGTGACTAATTATGCAACGGATATATAGTAAAAAAAAAATTATTGAGTATAGAATAATGTGAAATGAATAGGTGACAGAGCAGAAAATGACCAAGCTACAAATAATTTGTACATCATCAAATTTTGCACACTTATCTAGATTATGATTGTTGAAGAGATAGTTGGTAATTAAATAAGATTATGTTGAAAAGATATCTCACCATCATTTTAATAATTAATCAGACGTTAATCTCTCATTATCAGAACTTTGCTTATCCCCTCCTTAATCAAAAGGCTATAATAGTCAATTTCCATAGGCTCTTAATAAATAACAACAAATATTGAAGAGAAAAAAAGCTCACAGATCTTTAATTTGATAGGTTATAGTTGCTATCTAATTCATTATAGGCCAAAAGATATGATTATTAGAAGTTGATTCTTGCGAAAAACTTAGTCGATGAAAAGATTTTGAACTCGATTTAGTACACTAAAGGTCTGTGATGATCCTAAACCACTTTCAATACCTTCCTACTCAAAAAAATAAACCTTAACACATAAGAACAAGTGAGACATCACCCCATTATACACCTATGACAAAAGATTTGGATTCAAAAAATAAAATCACGATGTGTTATAGATATATAAATAAGAATATGAATTACACAATTTTTTTTGGTGTGAATGGGTGTTAGTTATGTAGGCCTTCAATTTTTGCATCGTCATATATATCGACTTAGCTTTATGAAATAAAATATTCCTAATAAAGACTACCATAAATTCCTAACTCAACACACTTCTATAATAGAGTAGTATTTATAATTAAGTAGATTCTATTATTTTCTTTTACAAATCAAAATATTATCATTTGATTAGATCATATTTAGTAGGGAAAAGACTTAAATATGCCATTAAATTTTCATAAAAAGTTCGTTTATGCCATGATGTCATCAGTTAAAAGTTTGGCTCATTTATGTCATTATCGTTAATAAAAAAGTTGATTCATGCCATTATTTTTTAACAATGATTTTGCAAAATCATTTTTGACACTTGGCCAATTATAATTCGATCAGGTCATCAATTTTTTTAATTAATTTAATAATACTGGTCATACTGGTAACTTTCTGGCTTTTTTTAATTATTAGTAATAAAAAAATCTTAAATATTTTATTCTCTCTATTTTGTTTTTTTTCTTTCCTTTTTACTATAGTCAAAAGGAAACTGGAAATGAGTCAAAAATGGAAAGGAAAAATAGGATCGGAGTGTATAGATGATCCTGTTAGTTTAGATATTTCAGATATTAAATTAACTTATTGTAGTAATTTTTAAATCAAAATCAAACTAATGGGTTTTTAAAAAAAAAATTCATTCTCGGATTGGTTTGGATTTTTAAAATAGCAAACTAAATTATCTGTGTCGAAATTTTAAATTTCTAAATCAAATCAAACTAATAAACTTTTGATTTTTTTCTTCATATTTTTGAATTTCTCCGGTAAAGTATTCATACAAACATATAATTAACTTGTGCTTCAAATATTTTTTTAATCCAATCAAAATACAACTATCGAAGTTGTTTCTTAAGAAAATAATACAAAATATGAGATGATGATGACCCTAAAATATTTAATAAAAATAAATTCAGATAAAATAATATTGCAAATTGATAAGTCATAATAAAATTATCATAATCTAAAAGTACTAAATCATTCTAAAACAATTCTAATAAGTATTAATTACTTGATTAAACATTAAAAAAAATTGAAAATTAGATTATGTATTTTAAATGTCTAAACTATAAACCAATGTAAATTAAAGAACAAATATTCAACACTATTGTCATTTCTAGTGTTGAATTAATTTATTTTGGAAGCACAGTACTGGTTTGATTTTGAATTGAGCTTTATTAGAGTTACTAATACCTATAGATTACAATCTTTATTGGAACATTCAAGATTTTAAGTCTCAAAAAACTTGAAAAGTATGATAAAAGATAAAAATTATGAAAACTTATAAGTAATATTCAAAAATTGCATCAAAGTAAATGCTTTTATGTATAAAATAATTTTTAAAAAATTATATATACAATGTCGAATTGATTTGATCTCGATTTGACTTTTTTTGTTAAAACAAAACTAACCCAAGTAAAGTCAACTTTGTTTTTTTCAAATATTAAACCAAGTTAAATGAAATGACTAATCAAATTCTTTTTTCAATTAACTTAATTTATGATTTTATTTAATTTTTTATTCGATTTTGTACTAATCCTTAATGAATAGAAAAAAGGACGTGCAGGAGAAGTGAAAATTTTTTCACTAAAGATCTTTTTAAAAAAAAGCTAAAAAATTTAAATGACAAGCTAATGTTTTTTAAGATTTTGCAAATATTCTATCAGTTTAATATTTCGTTATATAGATAAATCAGATTCGAGTTTAATGTTGTTCCAATATAATTTCTTTAAGGGTTTGTTTAATTTGAAAATAAGTTATATTAAATCAATTATCTTAAATCATTTCTTAATGACCATTGACCATTTAACTTGTATTTATTTAAAAAAAAAAACCTTCATTTTTATTAAGGATTAAGGAAAAAGGAATTTAGGAATCGCATAAATATTATTTTATTTAATCACGAAATTACTGATTTGATATTATTATTTCACCCTCTAACATAGATAATTTATCCTGACACTAATTATGATATAACTTATCCTTAAATTAGTAATCAAACAAAGAAAAATAATGTTGTATTAACTTTTTATCTCAAGATGAACATTTATTGAGTAAATAAACACTTTTGATAAATTCCATGCAATTTCAAATAAAAATTAATTACGATTTTAATATAAATATCAAACTGACGCCGAGATAGGGTAACTTTCAATTACCCTTTGGTGACAGTCTTTATTTGATCAGATGTTTTTTTGCATGCTCCGAGGTATTCTGTGTGATTGTTACTTATGCATCCACCACATTTACTTTTCAATGAATCTAACACCACACATGTTAATTTTGGTCAGTAAAAAATTGTACAAAGGTCTGCTTTTTTTTTTTTTCACTTTTCAAGTTTACCAAATTCATTTTTTAAATTATTGTTCTAATTCAATACTGTTTTCATTATTTTATAGTTACATTTAATAATCAAATTCAAGTTTTCAAATTGTAATTAATAAAATTGATACTTTCTTAAAAACATGTCAAAAACAACATGAATCAAGTAATTTAAACACAAAAGGATTACTAGTTGCCGTTGGCACCACGTATTATATACTCCTCCAAGCTATAGTGATGTACCATGTCAAAAGATTGATGATATATTTGAGTCTTTTTCTTTTTCTTTAATTAATGACATAAATATATTTTTTCTGAAAGATTGGTGACATATTTAAATCTTTTTTTAAAAAAAAATAAAAGTAAAATAAAAAATATTATTGATATTTTTTTAGGGAAAAAGAGAAAAATATACCACTTAACTATAGTAAATGATACACAAATATCCTCATTCATACTTTTGGGACATTGATGTACCCGACGTCCGAAAAACAGAGCATAGATAGTGCTTGTATTAACGGATATACACGTGTCATAATCTTATCTACCGACCCGATGGATAAGATTGCACTATGTATACTCCCTATTTAGTTTCCGTTAGAATGTAAGGTATACTATCTGCATATCATTTACGATAGTACGGAGATATATTTATCCTTCGTCAGTGATAAATACGAAAGGATCATCCAATTGCATAGAGTACCTTACAATGATGTCATGTATTTATGTGTTTTAACGCGTGGTATCAACTGAGCCAGATTTAGTATACTGTTTTTGTTTTTACATTAACTATAAATATGAATATATGATCGACACCTATGTTCATGAAAACTTATAATTTTAGAAAGTTGAATGAGTCAAATGTAATAACTACTGCATGAATTTAGTAAAAATAAAAAAACTGTAGCTACATATTTATAAAGGGTGTTTGTTAGAGGTATTGCAATTTGGTCACACTAAAAACTCAAAGAAAAAAGGGAAACATCAAAATGAAAGATAAACTTTCTAACTGCTAAGCAAATTGATGCTCGATAGGCTAACAATCTCTTTCGATAGGACCACTTCACCTTTCAAAAATTTTTTATTTTATGTGTGCAAAATAAATTATATACATTGTTCGTATCATGTGAAAGAATTTTTAATTTATATTATTATGAGTTTAATAATATTTAAATAATATAATTTGAAATATATTTAAATTTTAATTAAACAATTTCAAATTTTAGGCAGAATCTGTTATTTCTATATTATTTAATGTGTATTTTAAAAATATATAAGTATCACTTGAACATTACAAATATTGCATTATAATAAATGACAACTCATTTAATTAAGTATTTATATATCTATAAAATATACTATTAAATAGTATAGAATAATAAATCCTTTATGAAATTGTTTCAACAATTTTCTATTAAAGTTACAATATATTTTAGACCTTTTTCCTAATGACATGTAGAACTCTTTCTAAAATAAGAATTTAATAACCTGAAAGTGTATCTTAAACTCATAAGTTAAAATAATAGTTTATTCTCTGGGGCACCACAAAAAGTGTTGTGGGCTGAATAGTTGAGATATTTTAATTAGAAACATTACTTGGATCGATATTTTTTATTAACTTTTATTCATAGCTATATTTTGTTAAACCTTTAATATAAATTAAAAGTGAATTATGTATGTAATATATATGTATTATAATTATTTAAAAAATATATTATAATAAGAAATCGATACATTATATTATAAGTATATTAAAATATTTGATAAATATATTACTCAGTAATAAACTTATATTATATTTGAATAATAAATTATTTTTTGTAATATGTATTAAAATTGTATTATAAATATATTAAAAGTAATCAAGTGAAAAAAATTATATCATTGCTGTAAATGATAAATATTTTTAATTATAGTATATTTATGTAAGTTTTTCATTTTATTTCGTCAAAGATATTAAATTGAATATTAATTGAATTCTTTTTTGATACAATATATTAAATTTATCGAGGTGGACTTAAATTAATTGAATTAATATATTTGAATATCGAATGAAAGGTTAAATTAAAAATAGAAATTTGCCCGTCCTGTGAAATCGGCTTCACAAATACTCATCTTTCTTACGTGGCTTCTTTAAAAAAACATATAAATTTAATTTTGTTACGGGGAGATTTTAATGATAATGGATGTGAATTATTGAAAGCTAAAATGACGTTTATATATACTTTCTCTGTTTTAGTTTATGTGATAAATTTAATTTATCGAAAGTCAAATAATTTAAATTTGATCGAGAATGTATTATGGAATCTTCAAGTTGCAATGATTGACGATACAAAATATTAAAAAATATAAAAAAAGATTTACAGTAAAAATAGACTTATTTAAATTTCAAAATTCAAAATTATTTACATCGATATTGTTACCTTTTTTTTTTGCGTTGCTATGTTTTCCTCCATTAAAAACATGAGGTTTAGGTTTGGTGTCCATGCTACATCACTAACATAAATTTAAAACAATAACATAGTACAAGTAGTAGTATATATATATATAAAAGCAAATCATTATTACTATTAATAATTACTACTAAGATAGTACAAAATTATTTACTTTGTGGGCGCATATAGATCAAATTCATTTACATAGCGGTGAAATGTATCGAAAAAAATGGCAAAGAAAGAGTGTTTGGCCCCGCATAATACGGACACTTCTTAAATATCACATTTTAAAAAGAATCTTTTTTAAAAATACATCTCAAAATGAACATTACGCTCACAAACAAGTAAATTATCTACTTAACGATAGGAATAGACACTTCAATCGTTTAATAGAAGGATTTCTTTTAATATATATGGTGCCCAAAAGAATATCTATTTCAAAATCGAACTTCAAATAATAAGTCTGTTTTTTTTACGAGGAAGCGTCCAGTCCCAATACCTAAATGCAAAATCCACAAGAAACAAGAAAAGACAAGTCATTTACCAACCATAGACGTTACATTTTTTAATTGTTTTATTTTTGTACTAAGATCAACAATCATAAAATCCAGATAATTAAAAAATATGGTACAAAATCTATTAATGTCTAGTTAATTCATCGCTAAATAGATTTCGGCTAATTAAATTTTTTATATAATTCATTATTAATTTACAACATCAAGAGATTATCATGAAATTATTTTAGTTTAAACTGTAAGATGGCATCCGTTATCGGGGGTGGAGCCACCTTGATACAAGGGGTTCATCTGAATCCTGTTCGATAAAATATTATATTATTTATACATGGTTAAAATAATATTTTATGTATATATAGCAGATATCGAACCACTTTCGACTACTCCGTGTGTTTATTTCTACGAATTTTGAACCCCCTTATTGAAAATTTTGACTCCGCCACTGTCCGTTACTAATTCCTTATTTTCTACCAATGACGCAAGAAAAAGAAATTATAAAAAATCGAGCACCCACACAATTTTTCACATCTTGAAAAGTCATTATCATTTAGAAACATAGACGTACGTTACGTTCACTTATTAAAATATCGTATAGCTAATAATATGTTTTCAATTTATTCATGTATATTTATAAACAGATGGTCGTTATTATCTTCTTCTTCTCTTTTTTTTTTCTTTTTTGGGCATCATTAATTTATACCTTTTAATTTCCTTTTTTTGATGCTTCCTGTCGTTAATTTTATTCCCTCTTTTGGGAACAATATGACTGTACAAAACCTTTAATTTACTATTATTACACAGTGACCACATTCCCACTCAAGTGCCCTATACTTCTATTTTTTACTTCCATGGTCTAGTCTCAATCTATATGCAGTGTCGCGGATGAGGTTGTTCTTCTCTTTAACTAGAAGTTTTGAATTTGAGTACTTGGTATGAAAATTTTTTTAATAAAAAGTGTTTCCACTGAATGGGCCCTATGCAGAGCGAATCTGAAATAGTCGGGCTCCAATGCAAGTACCGAATTGAAAAAAAAAACATACTATGTAAGTTTGGATGAATGGTCAAATATATAGTTGATCATATCATACAATTAAGTTGGAATCTTGATAATTGTGGGTTGCCTTTTTATATCTTGCAAATTTCTATTTATTCAGCAGAATTAATCATTTCCATGAAGTGTCTTAATTAAACTAGTGTCATAATGACTCAGTCAAACATGACCAACTTTAATTTGCTGTGTTACACAATCATCAAACAAATATTGGTTGATGTGTGTAAAGTTAATAATATTAGTTTTAAGAGGAGCTGTTTGTGGAAGTGATGTAAAATGTAAAAACTGTTTCACTGATTAGAGGAGTCCTAGCAGAGATGTTATTGGTCTCGCTCGAATTTTAGACATGTGATATGAAGTCATAATTGTAGTGTTCGAATATATGATATAGGATTTTGATTTGAAGTAATTCAAAATTCAGTAAAAAGCATGAGTTGAATTTTTCTTAAAATATAAAACTTAAGTCAAAACTCAAAAGTTAATATTTTGTTAGAAAAATAATCCACCATTTTATATTATATTTGGCGCGAAGAGATTGTTCATACCACGTGAAAAGATTATATTAAAGAATAATTAGTTACTATTATTGTTGATTAGTTCATCGTTAATTATAAAATTAGTGTATTTAAAAGTTTGTAATTGTAAATATTTATTTATTAAAGGAACTTTAGGAATATGACGATTTATCTATGTGGTGCATAAGGGCTGAGAATATTATGATATTTTGTTATGAACTATGATTTAATAACTTTTAGTAAGATTGTGTAAGAATTGAAGAAAATTTGATAGTTTTTACAATTAGTAAGTTTTTATGTTTATGATAACAAAAGTACAATCGAAAAACTTCAAATCCTATGTACAAATAAAATTTCAATTTTATATCAATTTGATTTCAAATCATAATTTTCGTAAAGACTCTAAACAGACCCTAATATGTGTCCTACCCAAAAATGGATACACGATTAGAAAGCTCTGATATTAGATAACGGCCACGACCTCTAGTGTGTTCATATCTTATATACACGATCTGAATTAAAGATATTGAGTTCAGCAGAAACCATATATTACACACCCTACGTTTCAACCCATATAATCTTTAGTAGACACATTTCAGTGAATTCACTGTAAAAGCTAATTTTATGTTTCTCCTTTGCAATTTAGATGTATATTGTTCATGAAAACTATTGTTAGATTCTTGAAAGATAAAAAAGAGAGATAGCTATGAGTTCAAGTAAGAAAGTACAACATCTCTTTTCACAAAGTTTCATTACCCCACCCCCTAAAAAATAAAAGATAATACTAATCTAGCTCCTTGTACTAGCTTCTATTTTTAGAAAGGAAAAAAAAGCACATATTTATAATTAAATTAATTATATCAAGTCCACACATTCTTTCGAAAGGAATAAGGCTAGTAAAGCATTTGAAGAGCTTTTGATGCCTCAAAATAATTTAATTATGGATTTAATAGTTTAATTTTTAATTTCAATTAAATAGATATTGAAGATTGTTAAGATACCTACAAAATTTATATAAAGAAAGAAAACTATTTAGATTACTTTTTAGCTGAAATATTTTAGAACTTGAATTAAATAACTCAAACTCTTACTAATAAATATAGTTTTTACAATCATATCCAAAGTAATATATTGCAGACATATGGCTAACATGAATGTAATCATTACTTTTATAAATAATAATAACACTTTGTAAAGTTTTCAATTGTATAAGATGATATATTACAAGCAAATAATTAACAACAACATCCAAAATGTGATTGAAAATTAAATAAAATCAACCTTGAATCAATTACCTTCTCAATATAAAGTTGATTAACAATTATAATTACTTAGAGACGAATATTCATATTTAACTCATAGAGTTTAAGTGAACTTTAATACATATAATACATTTTTTCTAGTTATAAGTTTATCTCATAACCAAGTCAGTTAACTTAAAGTGATCCGGTTAATATATATATCACTTATTTTAGTTAAAAAAGTATATTAAAACAAGAATTTGTACCTGTGGACTAATATTAGGGAATGTCAAAATAGGAAGAGGCACGACGGTATCAAAACTCGCATACTTTAATAATTTACCATATTTAACTCCCTAACATAATGGAGCACGAGATTATGAATTTACTACAAGAAAATAGGATGAATTACCTATATATACATTTTTATTTTTAATAATTTTCTTTATTTTCTATCATTTTAAAATATTTCCAAAATCCCTTATTTTTCCTCAATTTTTAAGCCAAGCAGATACACAAATATCCTAACCTTGACACGTGATTTCCTGCCTCTTTTCCCTCCTTTATTCTCTCCCTAATTTTACTCGACAATTTTATCAGTTACAATTTTCATATCAATTTTATTTTCAAAAGAATTTTTTACAATCTTATCTGTTAGAATTTTCATATCAATTTTATTTTCAAAACATTCTCTCTCCGGTCAATCACATTCAAACTACTCAATTGATATACTTTGTTTCCTTCAAAGTGGTCTTCTTCAATTTTATTGCTTTTAGTCTTTATTTCTTGATGCATATGAACATGACCATTCTTTTAGTGTTGATATTACTCAACTAGTCAAAGAAGGATGCATCTTCGTCGTCTAAATAGATTGTAAAAGAAACGCTTAAAAAGGCAAAAAGTCAATCTACTGGTGGCTTTGATAAGGACTTTGGATCGATATTCATAGGTGATGTCTATGTTAATAGTAAAAAAGATACAAGAGTGATTGTTGAGAAGGAGAATGTACCTTCGTTTTCTAAAGTAAATGTAGGGAAAAGTTGATGTATATTTGTATTCTAAAGTAATAACTGAGAAGGAGAAGTCAAAATAGATCAGATTGTTGATTTTTTGTCCGCTTTTTTATTGTTCATCTTTTCTCATATATATGAGATCAGATTTTTAATGTATCAAGTTGTTTTTGTTTCTTAAATTAATGTATAATGTCTTCGCTTCAACATTATATTACATTATAATTTCATTATGTACAACGTATTGTGTTCAAATTACTAAAACTATTTCACGGTTATAGTTTGGGATACATTAACTAGATTTTTATTATATCTAGTCAATTTTGTTTCTTAATTAATGTATAATGTCTTTGTTTTAACATTATGATACATCATAATTTATCATACACAGTGTATTGCATTGAAATATTAGTTTTGATACATAAACTTAATTAGTTTTGATACTTGATATAAAATTTATACCAAATGTATCATTTATCATGTATCTAGGACTCTAGGTGTTGCTATGTATCTTCTATCTTATTTAAGTTTAGAAGGATATGTATATGTACACAGTACATGATACATTGATACATTAAGTGTCACACAATTATGTATCAGATTCATAAACGGTGATACACTGTTATTATAAAAAGTTTGATTAGTTCGAGAAAAAATATGAAGTTCTTGCAGCTATGCATCTGATACAATAAAAATGGAGCGCATTAATACATATATTAAATCGTGTATTTAATACACAACATAATAAATTATATACACAACATTCTGTCTTTTAAACACTGCTAAAATATCAAATACAATTATTTTTTTTATCAAACACAGCTGCACAATTGTGTGTTAGAGACACAATTTTATGGAACACAGTAGTACATCTACTAAATCATATAATTGATACATGATATAATGTAGCGGATATACAACATTCTATTGTTGCATGAACAAATATACAATTTTCTATATGATACATAAATTTGAATTTCTACTAATTGTATCTTAGCAACTACCACAAAGTAATGTATCAATCTCGAACCTTACATCTTATGGACAACAATTACTTATTTAATGTATCTGGTAAAAATACAACACTTATCAATTTAAACGACATACATAATAGTAATGTATTGATAAATCTATCCATCTCAGAAATAAATTCAGAAAAAGATTACACAACATTATAAAAGGTATGAATGATTCATCAAAGTTATGCATCTCTTTTGCCTTTCTGTTGGTTGTATCAATCCATAACGGATACATTGAAAATTCAAACTCTTATTTCTTCACCTCAAACGATGTATCAAATCGCCAACTTTTCCTCAACTCATCGATCTTTAATCAAATGCAATGGTTGACTTGAGATTCACAAATTAATTTTTTGACCAACCATAATTTCATCACTTTTGTATCATTCATACCTCATCTCACTTTCTCAGGTTTCAGAATGTCTCAACAAGATGGACATGTTCATGTTGTATCAATACAATTTATCGACAAGTTTGATTAAAAAAATGAGATTTTTTTTAGAAAGGATGAGAAGAACAAATTTATGATATATCAACTAATGTATTTTGAAATAGCAATTGAAGTGGTCAGTAACTTCTTTTACCATCTCTTACTGTGGTGCCACGATCGAGATAAGATGAAGAGTATGCTAAGTAGCGGAATCAACATTTTCTTGTGATTTCCTTCTACTATATATCGAATTTTTATGTTTTTCTCATCTCATCGATCCACTGCAATGTTGTATTTGAGATTCACAAAAGAAATTATTTTTCAACAACTATTCATTATATATCTTATCAAATTTTGGGCAAATTTGGATCTAATTTGAATGAACATCAGACGATGAATAGAGAGAAAAAAATGAATTTTGATTTTGTTGATTCTGGAAGGATTTGTTGAATTGTTTGAAGCTAGGAGGATTTGGAAGAGAATTGAGAGATTAAAATTTAAATTTTGAATTAATTGAAGTTGTTACCATTTGAGAAAGACAGACAGCAAATTGATTAGCTTGATTTGTGGAACTCAAATTCAAAATTGACTCTCTTTCCTTTAAAAGTGTAACTGATTTTGTTTTAATGAATTGAAAATAATGAATCTGAATTATTTTCTATGTATCTGGATAGCACTGATTTTGAAGGTATTTTTGTAAATTGAAAAAAAAAGTAGAGATAAAATGTTATTTAAGTTTCACGCTATGGGATTTAGATAAGTAATACAAAATTTAATAATGACATTTTTACTCACAATTCAATGTTATCATTTCCTTTCAATTTTATATCTTAGATTTGTTTTAGATTATAGTAAACAATGTATATCAAGAGAGATTATGAAGGCAAAATAAGCAATTCAAACAATTGCACTACTAAACCCACAGGACACTTCAGTTCATTTGTGGAAAAACTGATATTTCATATCTAATCAAATTTTAATGCAATTAAATGCTAATAGGAAAACCTAAAGTTAGAACATTTTACTTAATAATAGTATAAAATGTCACTTGCGAACTTATTTATTTTGTTTTCATTAGAAAAGTAATTTTACATATTCAAAGAAACTTGTCTTCTTAAAGAAATATTCTGATCAAGTAAACTTGAAAAAATTGAATAATATTACATAAAATACATATTTTATGTTTACTCCATACAACAAACCCATGTGAATATTGATGAACCAAAAATAAGCTTAAGACAAGATATAAACAAACAAAATGCCACAGATTTTAGCAAAATTATGGATTTAAATTAATTTAATTAATAAGAACAAAATAATTACTGAGGTTTAAGGATGTGTCTTTCCCAATCAAAGACACCCAACTTGTCTACATCCTGAAAGGAAAGGAAGTTGGAGTATAATGAATTTCTTCCTAACAACTTTGAGATTACAACAAGAAGCATTTCACAAGCTTGATTTTCTTCCAATTTTGCTGCATCACTTAGCTCAGAAGACTGATCTTTCCATGGCTGGTAAAATGACCTGTTCAACAAGAGTAACACGATTATCGAACTCCATTTAAGTAATTCAAAGATGCAGTTAATTATCAGGTGGCGGAAAACGGGGAGAAAAGAAAATATCATCAGCTAGAAAGTAATGCAGAGAGTTCAGAGTAGTATATGTACCATCTCCAGGTAGGATAAGCTTCAGCAGGGCAATTAATCTTGGAGAAGAGGGTTGCCAACTGAATTGCATCATCGCCCAAGATGTCTGCTTCTGTCAAGCAGCCAAAAGCATAGTAAACAAGTTAGCCATTAGTTTGAAATACAGGAAGTTGTCTTAAGCGCAGAAAGTGCTACTGATCATATTACGAGTGTACCTGTGGAGGAAAGACTAGAAGAAAGAAGAAGACAGAGTGCAGAAACGACAGATGGAAGCACTGTATAGTTTTTGCGTTGTAGCTGTTGCAGAAAAAAGATTGATGAGGCTAAAGTTTCTTCACATGCAAATGTCCTGCTGGTGCTGCTACATCTTTGATCATTCCCCTCCATCAGAGAGAGCAGGTTATTGAGCTTAGATCTGTCAAAAGAATGAGAGATATCCATATTACTGAATTTGAGGGAATGCTTTCCTACAATCACTGATGCAGCCAGCCAGCGAACAAGCTTTGATATCAGAGAATCGTCTGATTCTTCATTGGCTTGCAGTCTCATAATGCAATCAATACTTTCCGGCGCATGGACTTTTTCAATATTTGACTGCAAAGCAGTTAAAGTTGCCCACCTAACAAACTTGGAAACTTTTTCCTTGTCCTGGAAAAATAAAAATAAAAAATTGTTTTACAAATGATATGAATATAGAAAATCATACATAAACACCAAAGCAATTGATCTCCAGAAAAGTAATAGTACTAAAGCTTTGATAGACTAATTACATTGCAAGTCAGGATCTCGTGGTCTGAATATATTTGAACGAATGTACCAAGATAATAGGTAATGGTACTGTGTAAAAAAAATTCTCAAACATGACCAAATAAATATTTATGAAATACAACGTTGCTCATTTATCATGCTTGGGAGCTTTTTAAAACTTCTTATAAGCATGTACCATCACCATTATCTGAATTGGGCAAGCTGAAGCTCTACTTCACTGGCCAACATACTGCACATGGCAGCAACAATCAACACTATTGTGCCTTCACTACAGATTCATTCACCTGAGCAAAAAAAATATTTTGGGTCCATCTCATTTTAAGTGTGCTCAGTTTCTTTTTCTTCTCTGTCTTCTTTCTTATGGGTTGGAGAGGGGGCACATTTTCGGAGTAAAGACCCCCCCCCAAAAAAAAAAAAGAGGATTAGAATACTTAGTATCAACTAGCAATTAGAAACCTCAAGTTGGTGGAATGGACGAACTCCATATCCAAATACATCATACATTCTAGAAAAGAAGAAAAGAAATCTCACTTGCTTAAAAGGTAGAACCAGGACCTGGAAAAGCATACAGAACCAGAACGATCCATGGATTTTATCAACTTAATGAATTAAATTTGAAGATATAAGGCTTGCCAGCGTAGTGAAGGTAACAAAGGAAGTTCTAGAAAGGGGATAGAAATGAGGAAAGGGGCGTAGGAAGTAAAATGAAAATGATTTACCGCTTACATAGTCATTAGTGCAGAGTGCACAAGTTGACCTAAAATATATTTTTGAATGAAGCTTAATGTACCAAAAGCAGTTATTCAGATTATCAGTGTTACCCATGATCAAATAATGATCATCAATCACACATTGCATTTCATTGTTATAACCGGAATCATGATAGTCACACTGACCTCAAACTCACTGCCTTCCCAATTTTAGTGTAAAATAACCACATCTTAAATTTTAAAAAAGAACTCTAGAATGGATCTATATACAGAAGACTCGGGACAAATCCTCCATTACCAGCTAAAAAAACAACAATGAGAAGCACCATTTGTGTGAGTCCCAAAACCAGTCAAGCCAAGTGCAACATCAGTGGTCATTCTAATGTGAAAGACAGTAAAGCTTGTGATATGGTATACAAAGACAACAACAGGCCCAATCCGTTCTGCATGCCGATGAGTGAAACATTTGTGCCATTTCATCGACAACAAGTGTGTCACACACCACAGTCCCGGGCATGAATTAATAGCTAGTCACAAGATATATTATCTGGGAGAAATCCTACATCATCAATAAATGATGGAAGTCACATATTGAACCAGTAAAAAGTCAACACTACGGCCTTGCATCACTTGCAACTGGGACGTGAACTTGACAAAGCGACACCAAAAAGTGTTCTAGTCCCACATTCAGTGCCAACTAAAGGAGCTAGACATGATCATTTAGGAACTATTCTGGTATTCAACAACAATTTTTCTACTGGTACTTGGGCAATCGGTCACGCTCCCACAGGGAAGATTCTCTTGGTCATATTCATACATAATCTACTTCTTTCATTAAGTGGATGAACAACTTATGCCACAGGACAATAGCAAAACTGCAAAATTAAAAATAAAGACAGTAACATGCAGTTCCCCAAAAGCAGTAAGAATCTAGTCTTGCACAGATGCATTTTTGTAAAGTTTTCAAGGTGCACTACATGTTTAGCTTACAGCAGAACATAAAGCTTCTTATCAACAGATAAACAGCTTGTAGGAGTGATGGGGAAATACCATTTGTAAAATAGCTACTGGAGGAGTGCTCATTAGTACAGCTTCAAGTCCAATCTGTGCAACAAGACTTTGCCTTCCACCACAGCATTCATCAACAACTTCACATAACTGAAGTAAACTCTCAACGGAGAGTGTGAAATGTGGTTGATAAACTTTCCTCTTTTGGGATATCCTCAATGCTGATCTTAATATTTGTAGAATCAGTTTAACAAGTTGAGTATTTACTTTAAGCCTTTCAACACCTTCAATTAGCATCTTGTATAGATTGCAAGAGAGTTCCACAAGCTGCTCCAAGGCATATTTCTGCATCCACTCAACAGTGTGTCTCGACAAAACGACTTCATTTAGGGCCTAAATTAGAAATGTGTATTTTGTGTTTAGAAAATATTGTTTAGCCGTAAACACAACAGATTTCAGGGAAATAAAACAGTTCAAAATGCAAAATGGTAAACAATTCTGCTAGAGAGCAATGTCTTTAATTTGGGAAAAGTACCATAACATCTATTATTTTGGAAGGGCTGAATCATTGTTTAATTGATTGATGGGGATGACAGCAGCGCTTCTGAAACAGAATTGAGTATAATGTACAGCGCTACTTATGGTATAAAACATAAGTATACTGAGAACCTAAATCTGATTAAAGGTATAAAACATGGCAGATACCCAAGGGTAATCAAGGTCGATGCTTGCTATTTTGTACTTTGTACTGCCTAATAAGAAAATACAAATAAGAAAATAATATTCATATATGTGATAACTCAAGACATCAATCTACCATACCCCACAAACACTCTTTAACAGTGAATACATTGTCATGCATCCTAACATATAGGCCATCATTTAATGCAGACATATCTTGCTCCTCAGACTTCACTCACATCCATATAATATAGCCGACTGGTCGTTAAGAAACAAGAAAATATATTTTCTCTAACACCTTAAATAGTCTAGAGATAAATAAAATAAAAGGGACACAAAAGCTTGAGAATTATTTATATTATACTTAATAATGGGAGCAAATACCTCCAGTATAACAGTCAACTCAACAAATGAATTTCTTCTGCATTGACTCCAAGAAAGAGATGAAACAGCACAGGATGACCATGAGATCAAGCCACACTGTTCAACCAAGTACCTGGCCATCTTAGGTATTCTGACGGACTTCCTCACTATCTGCAACATTAACCATCTAAATGAATTCAGCTCTTGCTTAGGAGTGGCTCATACTCTTATAAAAGAGAAACATTATCAAGTGGAAAAACATCTTTTGGATGGAGAGGGTAAAAACAAGTTCCTATCAAGGAAAAAATAAAAAAATTTAATTCCACATTAAACCAACTAAAAGACAACATTTTGTCCCACAATAAATTAACAATTTGAAGACCACATTCTTTTGACAGTCTATGTGAAACAAGAGATTCATGTACTTAAATTTTTTGACAAAAAAAAAAAAAAAGAATGTACTTGAAAGAGGAACAAACTTGCCAATACATGCACTTATAGGGTTTTTGAAGTTAATTCTTTATTGTGTCTAAATTGGGAATCCCTATATACAAGACGTACACAAATGTTAATAGTTTACATACAGGATTATCTAAAAAAAAGGATAAAGATACTCTCATTTTGGAATTTTACTCACTTATTTTCTAACCGCATGAAAGGATAACTCAATAAGCTGCTTAATTTAGGCTCCCCAAAGATGCTTCTGAGAAAACAGCTTGACTTGTATTGAGTTTGTTTTTGATGTATGCAAGTGAAAGAAACTATATTATACACCTAAACATAAAGTAGCGAGAGAAGAGAAAAGGAAGAGATTTACTTCTAAACAATAATCCCCACCGAAGAAAATATAGCAGTCAATACTCTAGTACAATTAAACTTCTAATTCTGAATGACTCCAGCTAATAAGAAACTAAACAAATAAATGTGACAGCAGTTTGTTTGTTGTTTTGATTATTGGATCTCGCAACTAACATGAAGGTGATAATAGCACAATTATGGCATAGATATTATCAACACAATATCATAGCTAAAATGCTATTTGTATAATCCTGTCTTCAATGGTGGAGGTGATTTGAAAGAAAAAAAAAGGTGCTGAGGCCGTGATGACAGTTCGATAGTCCCTTGATTTGTTTGTCTCCCTGACTACAAGCAAAATTATAAGAGTCCACTTATGGAGTAATTTAAAAAGATTAAAATACAGCAAAATGAGCAAAAAGGGGCATTGGGGGATATGCAAGTCAGTGAGGACGATCTGGAATACAGTGCCATCTTGTGTATGTTGGGTAATATGGAAGGAAACAAATGTAAGATGCTTCGAAGAAAAAACAGAGGCTGCACAGGCTAAGAAAGATGAAGTTTGCATTCTTGACTTAATAGAGACTACAGGAGTAGGATCCTATATGGGCAAACCCTTTTCTTTTTGTTTGTACAAAAAGGTTTCTATCTTTGTAATCCCTGACATTCACTGAGTTCCAAATTTCTGATTTTTAGTATACTTCCCAATTTAAAAAAATTAAGTAGTTTTTAGCTGCTAAACTTAAAATAACTAGGCATTAGGTTTCACGTTTCAGTTAAAAATAGTCATTATCATAAAATAAAAGTAAAAGACCACCAGAAAACTCAGCAAAGTAAACAATAACAAAATATAGGAAGAACAAAAGACATCAAAATTCAGAAGAAAACATGTGACAGGTACCTGAATAATCAACTTCTTCAGTTAAATAAAAAATCACCAAAATGCGGAAGACATTAACCCTCAAAAGGCAACCATGAAAACTTCAAAAAGTAAGCAAGACACAGACTTCAAAAGGAGGAGAAAAAGACAACAAAGAGTAGGACTTCGGTTACCTGAACAATCAACTCCTTCGATTCATGATCAGAAATGGGAGAAACATAAAAACTGAAAAGGGTCTCGAAAATGGCATTTCTGATGTATATTTGAGCATCATCGTCCACATTCAATCCTGAGCATAATAGACGTAGCATCCACAACCTCTCTGTTATATAATTAGTTGAGATACTCCAGAAAAAAGTCTGGAACAATGGAATACCCTGTAAGAAATCAGAGGGAAAGAGAGAAAAACCGCTGTTAGACTATAGTCAGATTACGATGACTGGAAAGTTGATCATTAGGACAAATGGAACTTATAAATCTTCCATATTAAAGATATACCTTCATATTTGCACTTGGAGAGCGGATCAGATATTTACTTATTGCTGAATAATGGTCATGTGAAGGATCCAACAGTACATAAGAAGCCTCTGCAACAAATATGGCAGTTACGGATGAAATCTTCTGCCAAGGCTCTTCAATACCATTTTGCAAGTACGACATTAGGAGACGAAGTCGCACCACATCCTTCCTCTTCTGACATCTCTACAGGAAACAATAGAACTTCTTTTTTTGAAAATAGGAAACAATAGAACACTATAAAATCATGACATGATACTTCTACTGAAGAGTCACTAAAGCAGCTCTGGAGAGACATCAACATCTTCTCCTGGAATTATGACTAGAAGTCGATCAGTACAGATAACCCTATTTCTCCTATATATGTAGGGATCTTTTATCAGACAACATTGGATGATACTTGTTTGCAACAGTGATAGACAACATAAATTGTAACCAGAAATAAATGAAGAAACATAATTTTATTGATAAAACAATATGGGTTAATCTGTTTGTTCCCTTGATTCTTCTATCTAAAATGGGTGGGATTTAGTGATGAAGAAGATATAATTATTAAAGAATTAAAATAATTAATTAGGGAATAATTAGAGTAAAATATAGTTAATAAAGAAAATAAAATAAAAAATTATAATTTATGACATGACCCTGAGATAGCGCTGATGTGGCAGCAAGTGTTATTAATACACCACATAATGTGAGAGTGGTATTACACGTCTCAGGGAGGTAATAAATTCACTTTTGAATAGTAAAGATGTGTAATAGGTCACCAACATGTAACTAACTTTTCGAAACAAATTCAAGGGGGAATTTTGTGCATTTTCCCTATTTTTAATACACCAAACTAAACATTGTATAAGAAATAATCTCAGCATAACTAATACCAACACTACTAATACACCATATTCAGCACTATCCTCACACACCCTACCAAACGACCCCTTAATGCTAAGGATCTTCTAGAATCCCCTTACATAACATTCTTGTCAAGTGCCAAGATAAGTCCACTGCCTATCTAGGCCTTTAATCAACTACTTTCTAGTTTATTCAGGATAATAATAAATGTTCACAAAATTTATTAACGTAAATGTAAAACACATACTAAAGATTAGATGATTCTCGGAAAGAATTGTGTTTTTATTCTCTATGGTCACATACATAGACAACTCCTTAAACTTGGCAGAAATTGTCAGTTAGACACTTCAATTTTACTAGGTGACCAGATAGACACCTCAACTAGGTAGGAATGTATCTCGTGAATATAGAAGTCGTACATGGCATAGAACGTATTTCACACAATTTTAAGTGCATAAATGACTTAAAATTAGCTGACATCGGTTTTATTTCACACTTCCTTTTTTACATTCTTTGGTTTTTGTGTGAACACAAATCCAACACACTTCTCCGGTCAAATGTCCAACAGTGGCACCACCACCACTTCCATAGTTGCCAAACCAATCATGCACGACCACCTTTCTGTTGCTAACAGCATATCATTGGTCAAATCACAGAAAATTATGCAATCTTTACGTAATGAAATCACAACTAAAGATAGAAAAGTTGTGATAACAATATATACCTCCAGCACACTCTTGAATCTTCCAAGAACCTCGTAACCTAGTTTCCTCATGTCATCATCAGGTGAAGATATACTGACAACAGCAATCGCAAGCAAGCCTAAGCTTGCAAACTCCAAGGGCTCTACAAACCCCATAGAAAGACAGTGAACTGAGAAGTGCAAAATAAAAATGGGATCATACACATGGAGTTTCTCGGCATCTGCATAATGTACCTGCAGAAAATTCCATAGTTTTGAATGTAACAGAATTGGGAAAAACTACAGAAATATCCCCTATTCCTTTTCCTCAAAATTGGAGGAACATCAGAGATTATGGAAAAAACGAAAAACCGAATTATCATTAGTAAGAGTACCTCATATCCAAAGTCAGGATAATCTTTTTTAGGTTCTTTGAGAATCCTTGGACCAACTGTTCTTTCATATGGGAAATAAAGCACGGTAGTTGCACAAACTTTGGGGTCTATGGGAATGTTTTCTCTGAAGCGGATCCTACGGTAATCATCAACTGCTTCAGCTTCACTCAAATTACAAGAGATAGTCTGCTCCTGTTCATTTTCTTTTCTGACTTTCAGCAGAGCACTACCCCATAGATAATCTAATTTAGCCATACTTACTTCGCCCAAGTTATTAGTTGAATTGATCTCATCCATTAAACTGTATATCTCCAAGTCAATCACACTCATACTAGCACCGTAAGAAGACAATAGCAAGAAGAGCAATTCCCTCAAATTTATTCCAATGTCTTTTACATTATTAATATCACATTGTCGGGCACTGATTTGGAAAAGCAACCTAAGCAACTTCACAAGTTCTAACTGCCGAGCACGTTCCTCAGATAGTTTACAACTATCTTTTAAATCATAGGCATCTAAATCAGCAAATTGAACATATGATCTCATGATGCTAGGCAAAGGAGTAAATATCATCCCAAAGTGAGAATGACCAGCTGAGATGTGAGAAGAATGGATGGTAGCAGCAAATTGAGAATGTGCAAGTAACCGTTGAATAATTGATATGCAAGAGAACTTCCCCTCGGATACTGATGAGATAATAGCTCGGAGCATCCCCAGTGTCAAAGGATCATAAAACCTATGCAGAAGAGATGACTTACCAAGTTGCTCTACAAATGGAAGAGATTCCAAATTCAGAAGACAACCCTGCATCTCCCTTGTTATTTCCGTTACATTTTTTAGAATATATACTTCCAAATATCTAAATATGGAACAACTTCCAACTTCCATTTGCCTGAAGTCAACAACGTTCAAAGAGCATCTCTTGACGATAAGCTGCCAGGACTGAACCAGCAAGTTCAGAAACCGGATTCTTGCCAAGTCTAAAATGGGGCAATCTTCTGAAGCGATCACTTCTGCGTTTTTCTTCAGCAGAGACGGAAACTTACCCTTCTCGGGGAATAAAAGGGCCCTGCACAAACGTATTTTTGCAACAGTCCTGTTGACAACATTCAAAGACTCTTCGACTGAATAAGAACCATCTTGAGTGAGATCGAACTCCAGCAGATCACTACAATCACTTGAGCAAACAGAATTGAATATACTCAAGCGTTTTTTCACTTTCACCAAATCACCTCTTATTTCAAAGAACAATTGGACTACAATAACAGTATTTGCTAGAAGGCTACCTGAGACAAGATTGGGAAAATCTTCCATTGACAGGTTTTCAAAATATTCTACCTTAAATATCTCCCTGGAAACATAACTTGTCCAGATAGAGAAACCTTGTTTGAGTATTTCCCAATAAAAAGAAGCTATATGCTCATGAAGTATGCAAAGCTGGACCCCAAATTTTGCAGGAATTGAGTTTAAGTACAGGATAACAGTGGGAAGAAGCATCAGTGCGTCTTCATCAGAAAAATCACAAATTGGTGGTACTGTACGAGGCTTCACTACCACATATTTATTCATCCTGTCTGAAAATAACTTCCCAAATACAGAGAGATGTAGAGGGCTTATATTAGCAACAAGAAACAAGATTTCAGCTTTTCTTTTGGTTATTTTGAGCATGCAATGAGAAAGGACATTGACATGAGTGTTAGCCACAGTTCTACATGTATCCTTAAGAAAAAGATGGCTTTCCTTCTGCATAGATTTATGTACTTTCACAACTTTTACAGCTTTTAGCAGACAGGCATCAGCAACATCAAGTTCAAATCTAGTGGCAATATCATATACTTGCAAAAGGACTTTCTCATAAAGGATGACATCATTTTGTTCCTGTTGAATTCCCCAAAACAAGCAGATGGGGATTTTTTCTTGTGGCTGCCACATGTATGCTGCCAGATGATCAAATGCAGAACCAGCAATGTGTAATCCAACACAGAGAGCTGAAGTCAGCCAAACAGAACGATCCTCAAGGTCAATTAAAGACAGAATCCAATGGGCCAATTCAAGCACCTCAAAGGGAGATATGAAATGAATCAAACTATGTAGAGCATATAGTACAGGAACTAAAGGTATTAAGTTCTTAGACTTCATGCATTCGTTCATCTTGAGCCTAAATGTCAGAACCAGTTTCTTTACCACATTTTTGAATGAAGTAACAACATGTTTATTGGCATGATAAACTTCAGATGAGGAGCTTTGTCCAAAGCAGAAAGACAACCAGAACTCAGAAGTAGCTTTTACCAAATTAAGCACATGATGATCCGTCTTGCAAATTTTCAGTTTAACTGATTCAACAAACTGGTCTACACTATCCTGAATTGTTCCACATGCAAAATCACTGTTAACAGGGGACGGGTACTCCAGCACAGCTACCACAGCAGGGTGATCAAGGATAGTTACAACTAACTCTTCAATAAAGTAAGTTGAGAAAGGACTACAGGTGTCTACACCACAAGAATTGGATTTTTCAACCAACAATTTTTTCAACATGCCGCTTAGGAGAAGGAAGCAAGCTGCGGAAAGTTTTTCAAGTCCCTCAAATTGCTCATGTCTATAGGATAACTGAGTTTGATTCAACCAAAAGAGTAAATAGCGGAAACAGGAAAGAAGATGATCAGATGTCTTCTCGGAAAGCTTTGCCAGAAGCAAGCTTTGCAATCCTGATTGATCCGAAAAATCCAGTCCATCAATATACAGAACAGCTGGAAAGAGAACATAAAAAGGTGCATGCTCCAAAAATACAGAAAATGCATCAGACTCATAGTCCATTGTTCTCCCACCACTTAATCTAGCTAAGGCCCTTTCCATACCCGTGAAGAAGATTTCTGGCCATCTCTTAGAAGCATCATTCAGAAGACTAGGTTCTGAAAAAAATAGTTGCATCAACAGTGACAGAGGGACCCCGAGCAATTTATTCGAGAGAGATACTATCGAAGGGAAATTCTGTATTATCTCAGCTGATGTTGTGCAAGCAATTGAAAAGCAAAACCCAATGGTCAATCCAACCAGACTACCATCAGACTCACTCTTAAGCAATCTTTGGACTTCACCGACAGTACAGGTAAAAGAACTTTCGGAATACACAATTCCCTTGATGTTGGAAGATATTCTGTAAGTTCCCTGCAAAATTTTCCGTGACAAATGTAGCAATCTCTTGAATGGCCTCAACTCGCAGGGACATTGAGAATCATCCAAGTCATATGGAGCATCAAGTTTCTCAGACAACTTCACATCAATTATTGAAGACAAAAGTAATGGGTCCCCCTAACGAAGTTCAGGAAAGATAGAAACTGTCAAGTGGGGAAAGCACCGCAAGTGCTAGTGTGCTGCCAATTCAAATGGAAAAAACATTTAAATGAAAGGACAGATGCTACCTGAGTCTCCAGAAGATACTTTAAGGTATTGCACACATATGACGAAACCATCGACTTCTCGGAAGCAGAAAAAGCACCAGTTTCAGCAGTTGCCAATGTTAGGCACCTATCCAAGATGCAGATTGTGAAAGGGCTGAAATCAGGAGATATATCTGCAAGAAGTGTCAATAACTGTCAGAATATTGCAAGTGATCTCTTTCAGCTGCTGCTAAGTTCTTCTTTTCAAGTTTGCAGTATTTCGGCAATGAGATTTACAAGCCACTGGGTTAACTACTCCAGTTATCATGACAAATAAGATGGTCCAAGTAAATGATGGAGGAAAAGTTAACTTTCCAATTGAAGGATGGTCATGATGCACTGTGAATCCCATAGAGACTGAAGTATTAGATCGAAACAGCAAAATAGAAGTGTTTTAACCAGTGAATAAGTAGAATAACAGTCAAGGCCCAGGTAAAAAAAATTAAAGGAAGGACAAAAGAAAATAGGAAATATTCAATAGTGTCAACTGAACATAAAAAATACACTATATAAAGTAAAAACACCCATCTTAAACTATGTTGCAAAGACCAAGAACACTATATGAAACATCAATTACCTTTGATGCCTGGTAAACTACTCAAAGCAGACCTTAAAAGATCTGAATAATAGAATAACTTATTGCCAGACTCAATCACAGCATCACGTAAGAAAAGAAGAACAGGTGAGGACAATTTTCTGTAGATATCACACCCTACTGCTCCTCCAAGCATGTTGTCTTTGCTGTACCCAGGAATAAAGAAGAACCATGAACAAATTTCCTTTGGGTTTTTGTCAAATGCACCAGTACTATACATTGATGTCTTTGCTAGAATGTATGCTTGATCTTTAATGTCTCTGTTTGGTGAAAACATTAACAAGTCCAGAAATGGAAGCAAATGCTTGTACATTTGAGAGTGAACTCTTGTTGCAATTTCGCATTTAGAGGACCAACCAACATGTGCTTGGAGCAGAGATAACAGAGTTTGCTGCAACATAGTTGGTAAAGCCAGCAGGTTGTTTGGTAGAATTTTGAAGAAATCAAACAATCCTTCCAACATCTTAGGCATTGTTTTCTGCAAGAAAGAAACAAAGGATATCCAAAAAGTAAGCATTAAATATCAGGATTTCTTCATTTTGTTTTTCCTATTTGAATTAGGAACTATTAACTTTGCTTAAACAAATTTAACCTAATAAATCAGATTACTATATATACCATCTTAAACAGCAGAGGAACTCCAGCATCAGGGCACATACGAGAAGAAGAAAAGAAAATTCAACAAAAGAATTTCGAATATAAATAGGCTTTAATTACATGTACATCTGAAGTTCTACCTAGGAACGTGACGTAAAGTTAAAAGTTCATGAAACTGACATCCTTAAATTCAAACCACATGCTCCAACATTACTGATTGATCCCATGCAACACGAATTCATAGGGGAGTAAATAATATAATGGGATCATATACAGTAAATAAATCAACCTTGTTGACACAATGTCAGCGCACTTAAACATTTCATGAAATGTGAGCTTCTGAGGTCCCATGAACATTGTTGAACAAGTTACAAAACTGTGCAAAAAGCAGTAGACTAACTTGATCACTCACAGCATGTAGTGGCTTATGTAAGCACTAACTTAAAATGATACAGACATAGTTAATACAGAGTCAAATGAAAGGGATACCGCAGATAAGCAAAACATGTTTTTATATGCAAAAAAACAATAATAATAATTAAGTATCAGATTTTAGATGCAAAATTTTATTTTTTCTCAATGCAACCAAAAGCTTTCTCTTCAACTGCACAGTATTTTTCCATAAGTCAGCACAATTAGGATCCAAGAACATGGAACTCACATAATATATTGTTAAGACATTAAGCAACTTGGCATAGAATAGCACTTCTGTGTCTTCTATAGTAGAATCTGGCAAGGGAGAAGAATGCAAACTCCAGAGTTCTGTTATAAGCTTTACAAAATAAGTGTCATCTTTCAAATCATCCATGTCATCTACATTTATGATTGATTCACCATCCAGGGACAGAGCTGTATCAGGGGAGTAACTAACCCCCCCTACAACGATATCTGTATCCTCATTTGCAGCGTCAATTTTCAGCTTCTTCCTAATACTCAGCTTATCTCCTATTTCAGAATCTGCAGGTCTTTTTGAGCGTTGCTCATGACCTTTGTAAAATTCGTTCAGTGAAGAGAGCAATGAGAACAGAACTTGAGGATCAGGGAGCAAAATCCGAACTGCATTCCAGATATCTTGCTTGAGGGACTCCCATTTGTGGATCATTTGACCTTGGGAAGACATGACACTGTTTAAAGCACTAATTAGTAACTCCAACAGTTTCAGAACCTCCAACACAAACTTCAAAGTTCCATGTTTCACTAGAGGATCCAAATGAAGTAAACCTTTATTAATCACCAGTCGAGAGAAGGATCGTGGTCCAATGCACTTCATGATATTTTGCACCTCTGGGCTGTTAAGAGTTGGCGGCTCCTGGTTTTGAGAATCAAGAAACCCAAAGACAAGTCCATCACCAACAGAGGAGAGCACATTTGCTGCCAAAGAAACTGAAGCAAACCTGCAAATAATTGAGTCACAATAAACAAACAACAATAACACCGATACTAATATTCAAAAAATAAACTCAAATAAGCAATATTATCTAACCAGTTACGCGATGAAGGGTCTTCAAGACTATATGGGAACTCATCCAAATAAGCTGAACCAAAAGATGGCTTCCCCTTGGCAATTGCCAAAAGTAGGTTTCTGTGATTCTCAATCTCTCCAGCTTTTAACTTCTTCATAAGGCCCAATAATCTTTTTGGGTTTCCTCTCAATGGTTTAGATACCCTCTTCAAATCTGGCATCAATCCATTCGAAGGATCAGTACATACCATATGTAACACTTCATGAGCTAATTCTGCAGCCAATCCACCACCATCTCGTCCCGAAATGCTAGCAAGCTGCTCCAGAGTTACACTCCCAAAGAGCACACTTCTAAGCCCAGTGGGCACCAGTGAATCCGGGACAAGAACCCTATCACGCAAAGTGGATAACACATAAACCACGGTATCATCATCATCATTTCCCAACCCACGAAGCACCCCAGAATACATATCCTTCTGCTGCAACACGCCTCTCAGCAACCTGGCATTCCCAACCTCCAAAAATGATACAGCAAAACCCACAAAAGCCTTCCTCGTCGAATAATGCTTCTTTTTCCCTTCAATTTTCTTTGCCTTCCACTCAGCTAGTCTCCCAAATATAGGTATTTTGAAATCAAAACTCTTGGCGACTTCCCATGCCATCCATGAACTACGCCTAGCTATAGAAGCCAACACAGAAAGCGCAGCTCGTTGACGCTTTGCTTCTTTACTATTCAATTCTTTATACAAATCGTTCATTCTCTTTTCCACAATCAATTTTGCGAACTTATCTAATGCGTTAACTATTACAACAACTTTTGGATCTTTATCCACCCTATTTTTCCCATAGGAATGGTTGAAAAATCCAGAAATCAAATTTAAAACAACGTAAAGTCCAGTTTTGCTTTTTCGAAGCTCCCAAGCTTGTTCGAGTTCCATACACTTGGATGAATTCTGGATGTATAAGCTGAGAAATTCAGGTCCAGAGTCGGACTTGAGAAGTTTGATGAACTCTTTTGAAGCATCGGAACAGAGTTGGAAATCTGTGGAGGTTAAGTTACGAAGAAGCTCCTTCAGTTTAGCCTCGTAAACGAGGTTATTCCCGAACTGTGGTATTGTTGCTTCTTCCATTCTTCCAGCCATTCAAAGACAATGCAAACGCCCTCAATCTACATAAAAACAGAGGAGATAGACATTCAATGAAAACTTCCCCAGTTGTAAAAAAGAAGTTTTTTTCAAATGTGTAACTTATGTAATGCACCAAATAACAGCTTTAAATGCATCATTTATAAGAAGATACACATACCCTGAGTTGATGAATTTGACAGTTGTTTCTTCAGTTCTTCCTATGCTAAAAACGCTAAACTGGAAACAACTTAACGTAACAAATACATGAATTTCAAGCTAGGAGACGAAAGGGTAGACTTCCAAAATAGAAAAAGCAAAAAAAAAAATTGATTTCAAATAGATTGAACAAACTGAGAAATTTTTATTCGTTCAACTTCTGGAAGTTTGTTTTTAGGGTTTCATAAGCTTTTCTTATTCAAGTGAGATGAATAATGAGCTTTTCCATTGAAAGTCTATTACCTTCGCGCTTCAGAATTTAGGGCTTGGTTACAGTATGAATTGGAAGTGGCCGCGAAGAAGATTAGAGTTTTTAGCTAAAAAGCCCCTTTAATTATGATCACAATTTAAACTACATCCCTAGAGTATTCTTCCGAGCAAAGAGCATCCTCATATTTGCCAAAGTGAACAACTTACGTACTCAACGTTAATAAACTAATCAAAACCAAGATTCAAATTTATGTCAAAAATTTAGTACTTGCTTCGGGTTTTTTTATATGTCATTTTTATCATAACGTTTCATAAAAATCAATGTATAAATTACTATAATATTATTTCTATTACACTTTTGATAGTTAATTAGTTTGAAATATAGATATTTAATCAACCTATGAAAAACAATATAGTTTATTATAACTAATTTGTATATTGATTATTTACTCTCACGCTTACACTGCTCTATAGAATCTGATTCTAAAAAAGAAATCTCAATAAATAAATTAAAAAGGAAAGATGGAGAAAAAAAAATGATCATAAAAATTGAAGCTTCAACAAATTTTATCAAGGAAGATGACATTTCAAAAGGTGTAAAAATGGAAAATTCAACCAAAATATGTGAAGGGCCAATTTAAGAAAAATCAAGATTTAAATAAAATGTTCTAAGCGTTTTAATTTTAGAATCAATTTTCAGATGAAGGAGAGGAAGCATACAAAGATGAATAATTACAACAGACATTTCATACTATGCTAAAAAAATATTCCAAAAATTTTATTAGATCTATATTTATCACGATACAAAATCGCATTAGGTCATGAGGGCACCTACCATCCCCACAATTGAACCCCATTCTTTTATTAACCATTCAACAATTTAAATAATGTGGAAATAATATTTAATAAGACAAACTCAAACTACTCCAAGACCTTATGACACTAGAGAGCTTTGTGGTGCGTCTCTATAAACTTGATTTTAGTTGTCAAACCAGGTTGAAGGTCACAACCATACTACGCTTGATCACACCGATTTCTACACGACCAAATAGTATAACATGCAATTGATAGATACTGAAACTTAAATAACTGAATTTAAGGTCAAAACATTAATATTCTAAAAAATCATTACATAAACTTAGATCATAGTCTTTTAGGAAGTCATAAAAATCATTAAAGAAAACATAGTTCTTTAATATGAAATTTGATATTTTTACCACACCAAAAAGAGATGACCTACTTTGTCAAGGTCAGGACCATACATATAAGCTTAGGTGGATTCACTATCTATATATTTTTAAAACAAATCCTATGAGGCACGTAGTAAGTGACAAAGGAATCGCTTTTGAATATCAAACATCTACTAGAAGTAGGGCCTCCATTTCAAAGTCATTTCGATGCTAAGTAAAATTTCAACAGAATAGACAAAGTTATAATCATATCATAATCAAAATACTTGAAAAGAAAACAATTAATACAACTAAACTAATCATAAGTTTATATTAGAATTGCTCATTTAATAATCGTGATTTCAAAACTTCACTTCTTAAGGCACTTACCTACATGAGCATCTAAAGCATGATTTTGAAAACCTTGCACAAATCATTGACACTTTATGTTAAGAACATCATTTAATCATAAGTCACCACTTTCTTAAAACATACACAGATTCATAATCATAATTCATAAGTATAGTTTATATTCATAAAATAAGCATAAACATGGGTCACGTGTAATTAAAGTAAATTATGTAATTAAGTTAAATCATACATAATAAGATTGAATATAAGTGATTGAATCACAATAATTTAAACCTAGTATCTTTTTAATACGTAATAATTATTAATTTCAGCTTGACAACTTTTTAGAAATACAAGATAACAATCAAAATGCCACAAAATACCCCTCTCTTCGGGGGTGCCCTCAGCGTCGAGGGGCAATAAGAATGTATATTTAGTACAAAAAATTACATTTCCTAATATTATTTTGTCCATTGTATTAAAATATATTAATACAAGTCTCACTAACTTATATACATGTATTTCGGATACATGAGAATCAAATTAGGTGTAATTTATGCAGTCACGCTGAGTAGAGGCGCACATACAAGCGAATAAAAAAATAGTTTTTCTTTACAAGCACCCGCAACAAGCATATTCAAGTATCGAATAGCCGGAAATACATTATATCCAAGGGTACGATGTTTCGTATGTATCTAAAATTCACTCGAGCTTCGTTGAAAAATCAGTATATTAAGCTACCATATGTTGGATTATGACTGAACGTCTCTAAATCGGAATTTGAGCGAGAAGGGATGCACGTTATCCGCTTGCCGACCTGCAATAGGGGCCTATTCAAACAATTTGTACGTCAGTATCGCAGGGAGCCTCCACTAGAGTTTCCTCTCGCTTCGCCGAATCATTCGATAGGAACTATGCGTGGTATGTACAAAGGGCAAGGACGTAGTCAAAGCAAGCTCGAAACTTTCTTGTTCACCATTATCTTCTCTCTTGCCTCTCGATTATTCAATTTGTACTATTGTACGTGACGTGATGAACTAAGAATAAGAGATTATTTTGAAATTTTTCTATTTAAAATTACAAATTTAATGATATTTTGATATATTCTACATATTTTTATTTTAATTATTTTTTCTTTAACTTTTAAAAAATTTAGGGGGTCGAAACTCAAAACAAAATAAACGAATTTGACTTAATCCACGTCCAAAGTATTAAGCCCCTAAAGGCTACAACATAAGCTCGATAATTCAAAAGAAGTGGAGCCAAGTTCACAAAGCCTTGAATTTTTGTAATTTGGCCGTAAATGATGAGCTTAGTTCCATTATCTTCCTCTTTCTTGATCTAGGCAAGTAATTTATTTCTGCAAATTCCTGAAGAGTTGTCCACGCACACCAGCTGTTTGATGTTTTTGTCGCATGAAATTTTGACTGCACACCAACTATTTGATATTTTTATCAGATGAAGTTTTGACTCCTACTCTGCTAAAGTCCCTTAACTTCTTGTTGGTTGTTGTCTACCTGTAAGTTTATATGTACTTAAATCGATTTCACAAGATAAACAGCACATTTAATTATGTGTCTCTGCATTTTCGCCGTTTCTTGGTAACTCAAAATGTGAACAAGGTAGCTTTGTACTTCCAAAGAGCGAGGCTTATCGATTCAGTAAGACTCGCTCTTCGGTCTAATTCTTCAGATAATCTTGTTACCTATCTCGAGAATCCTTCTTTGGACTCTTTTGTAGTCACTAAGGCACTTCAATCAGCTCCCTCTCCTGAATCGGCTCTCCATTTGATTGAATGTCTTAAAAAGATTCCACATTTCTCGCATACCCATAACACCCTTTATGCATTAGCCAAGATTCTTGCTAAGGCGCGGGAGACTGCTAAACTCCAAGCACTTATCAATGCCATTAACTCGGGAAAGTTCATTAATGTGGCACGTGTTAGTTACATGGATCAGATGCGATGGTATGCCATTAGTAGAGAGTTTAACGAAGTTGTCCGTGTGTGGGACGAGTGGAGGACAACCCTTCGAAAGCATCCATGTACTGAGTCTTACAACATTGTAATGGGATTATACGTTCAGGTGGGTAAGGATAGTGATGCTGTGAGGTTATTCCGTAGGATGATTGAAGAAGGGGCACTTCCTAATTGTAGGACATATACTATTATAATTGAGCATCTTGTTAGAACTAGAAACTTGGATTCAGCCATTGAGCTTTTCCATATGTTGCCTCATGTTCGGATCAAACGTACATTAAAGCAGTATTCTGTACTAGTGGAAGCATTTACTATTGCCAATCAGCTAGATGTCGTCAAAGTCTTGCTTGATCAGATGAGGAGTGATGGAATATTGCCTGTTCGAGCTATGCTTTGGTCACTGCAGCAGATGCAGAGTGCTGGTTATGATGCTGAGACAAATGAATTGCTAAGGGACATGTTACCGGATGGGAGGATTAAGATGATTGGTTACTCTATGGACAGTAGTGAAGACGACAGTGATGACGAAGATGAAGAGATTGATGGTAACAATACTAATGCTGTGGATCAACCTCACCTGAAACCATGGTTGGATCCAGCTTCTTTAGCTAATGCTTTGCAGAACTGGGGAGCTGAGGAGGTGACAGCACTGGAGGATGCAAATTTAGTTTGGACGACTAGGTTGGTGTGCAAGATGATCAGGAGCTTCAAGTCAGCAGAAACAGCTTGGCAGTTCTTCTACTGGGTTTCTTGTCAGCCAGGATTCATTCATGATATATACACAATTTCAAGAATGATAACCAAATTAGCTCGCCAAGGATGTGTCGACTTGGTTGATCAACTTTTGTCTAAGGTTGAAAGAGAGGGCATTCAATTGTCATTCAGCACGATACGGTTAATTATTGATTTTTATGGGATTTCTCGTTATGGTGACCCCGCCCTTAGGGTTTTCAAAAGCATTAAAACAATCTGTGGTCCATTATCTAAAAGCAGTCAGTTGCTTCTGTACTCATCTCTGCTTAGGACATTGATAAAATGTAAAATGAATTCGGACGCCTTAGATATTCTTGATGAAATGAGTTTACTAGGAATTGTTCCAGATTCACAAACATATTCTGGACTAATGAACCATTTTGCTCTTCACGGAGATATAAAAACTGTACAGAGGCTTTTTGGGATGGCCAGGCAGAGCGGTATAGAGCCTGATGCTTATATGTATAAAGTTCTCATACATGCTTATTGCAAATGTGAAAGAGCTGCTCTTGCACTCAGGGTTTTTGAAGACATGGGGAACTCTGGGTTGTTGCCTGATGCTCATACCAAACAATTGCTTGTCAAGAGTCTCTGGAAGGAAGGCAAGCTCCTAGAAGCTGCTTCTGTAGAAGAGAGAACTGAGGAAATAAGTGATGCTCTTCCCCTTGCTTCACCTGGACATATGTTTACAGTGAGCTCTACTGATCTTTCAAGAATCTGTAACATTTATTCCAATAGTTTCCGGTCAACTTGTAGTTGAAAGCTATGTCATTGATCGGGATATAGAGCTGTAATGCTTTTCCAGTTCCAACAGTGTGATAAAGAATACATCCGAGAAAGAGACTTACTGCAAACGGCCTCCTCCATACATCAGGTCAACATCATCAACTTCAAGAGTCTGTAACATTTATTCCAATAATTTCTAGTCAACTTGTAGTTGAAGGACTTTGTCACTGATCAGGATATCGAGCTGTAATGCTTTTCCAGTTCCAACAGTGTATGGCCGTTCCAACAGTGTAATGCTTTTTCAGTTCCAACAGTGTATGATCAGGATATCGAGAAAGAGACTTACTGCAAATTAGCAAATGGCCGCCTCCATATTTCAGGTCAACATCATCAACTTAACTTTCATCAAGGAGGTCTGGTTACATGTCCATAGCATTTTGATTATGTTGATCAGAAATGAAGTGTTGATCTTTGTAATATTGTTGCTTAAAATTGCAAATGAGTAACTGACTTTTACTTGGCATCGGAGTAAATGTCGTAGTTGTCAGCAATGCAGCTGTTTTACTGATATAAGGTGGTGATATTGCAAGTTCACTCATTTGCTAGGGTTTAGCTTCTATGTGGTATCTGTGCACTTTGTAAACAAGATATACTCATGATTTATGTTTTATGGGAGGGTGGAACTGGTGCTTGTTCACCTGCTCATGATTTTTGCTTGTTCATCCCAGGACCAATGTCCACACATGATTGGATGTTCAATTTTCTGCTTCTTAAGACTTCAACTATAGTTTTTGCAATGTGATCAAGGATTTTCTTAGGCTTTGACTTAATTTCCACATAAGATAGGTTTTCAGAAATTCTCAAAATTGTTATCATGGAAAAACTAAGCAACTCTGTTTGTTTCAGTTGTAAGGAGAGAACACTTCACTTGGTCTTGAAAGAGAATAAAACTAGCAACACCGAGGGTGTGTTTGGTTTGACAGAAGTCATTTTCCTGGATAGGTTTCTGATGTTGGGTGGAGAGAGGAAAATATTTTCTGATTTATTAAAATAAAATATTCATAATTATATTAGCATAATGAAATTGTTTTGATTATATTTTTGAACATTGAAGATTGAAAATAACACTTAAATGTTTGTTAAATCAATGATATGAAGTTTCATAGTTGAGATAATTGCGAAGGTGAGGGTAGTCATTTTCCTTCTCAAGTGAAAAATGTTTTCCTTGGAAAATATTTTCTGGTCATCAGACCCTAGAAGATGACTTATTTTCTGGAAAATACCCCCTGAAAAATATTGTTCTGATGCCAAAGTTTGCCAGGATTGTCTCTATGAAACTGACAATTGTAATTTTTTCCTAATTTATTAGGTCTCTTTCTCCTAAGATAAGAGAGTGACACAAGCTCGCTTGCATGTGTTAAAATATAACTATTGACAACCACCTCTGAGAATTCACCGGTATCTCTACTTTTTTATTCTCTGCTGTTTACTTTATGAATTTTGGTAGGAAGAAGGAATCAGTGCCGTCTAGATTTGGTTCTAGTATTAATCTATTTGCTGGAGCTTCCCTAGGAAAGAACTGAAAGGGAATGTCATAGTCAAGAGAAAGTAAGGATTATATATACAAATGTTTTCCTTTTGCTTATTGAGAATATTTTATAAAGCATTGTTGCATAAAGACAGAGACAGCTGCTTAAATTATTTAGAGTAGGCAGAGAAAACAAGAGGGTATATCACAGACAAAGCTACAGACAAGACCTCCTAGATATTCTTTTTTCCTATCCTTCCAAACTTGAAGAATTTTTGTAGCTTTCACATTGAAGTAAAATAAATTCCTAAATTTTCTCTTGCTCATGCTAACAAATATAACTTACTAGCTGTTGTCTTGTTATCTAAGCTTTGCATCGATGGTAGTTCCTCTTGTCTCCTTGTTTTACAACTTTTTCCTCTTTCTCATACTTTCGTCCTCCTACGTAACTGCTCAACCATCTAGCACAGACACAGACTTTTCATGTTCGTTTAACTCTTCCTTTTCTTGTGATACTTTTATTTCATATCGTGCCCGTCCACCAAATTATTTAGATGTCGGAAGTATCTCTGATCTTCTTGAAGTCAGTCGTTTAAGTATAGCTACGGCCACAGGTCTAGCCTCAGAGGATACTGAGCTATTCCCTGACCAGCTTTTACTCGTACCTGTTAAATGCTACTGCAATAGTTCTCATTATTTCTCCAATGTCACCTATCAGATCAGAAAAGGTGACAGCTTTTATTCAGTTTCAATAAGAGCATTTGAGAACCTTACTAATTATCATGTGGTGCAAGATATGAATCCAACACTAGATCCAACCAACTTGACAATTGGAGCAGAAGCTGTTTTTCCTTTGTTTTGCAAATGCCCCACACATTCTGATCTCGAAAAGGGACTTCAGTACCTGGTCACTTATGTTTGGCAGCCTTGGGATGATGTGTTGCCTGTAAGCAATATGTTTGGAGCATCTGCAGCTGACATTCTGGCTGCCAACAATTACAGAAATTTCACTGCTGCAATATGTTCTCCTGTCTTAATACCAGTAAAACTTCCTATAATTCTGCAATCTTACCCCTCTTCTGCAAGCAGTAGAAAATCCAAGCATGGATGGATAGTGACTACTGTTTTAAGTATTATGGGGCTGCTTGCAGTTTTTTCATTTTGCTTGATGGTATACATGCGTCATCTAGAAGAGAAGAGGAGGTCTAACTTAGCTCATAACTCTTCTACTCTTGAAACTTCTGATCTCTTTCATACCAAGAAAGCCTCCGAAGGTGAAATTATGGACCATAAGAACATTCAAGATAAGCTTCTTCCTGGAGTTTCTGGCTACATTGGAAAGCCAATAATATATGACCTGAAGATCATCATGGAGGCGACCGTCGACCTCAATGAGAGATACAGGATAGGAGGATCAGTGTACAAGGCCACAATGAACGATCAAGTTGTAGCTGTCAAGAAAACAAAACAAGCCTCGGAGGAATTGACAATACTTCAAAAACTACATCATGCAAATCTAGTGAAACTGATGGGCGTTTCATCAGATGATCTTGGGAATTCCTTTTTAGTTTATGAATATGCTGAAAATGGCTCACTGGATGAATGGTTGTTTCCCGGATCATCATCATCTTCTGCTGCCTCTGTCTTAGTGACATCACTTGATTGGAGACAAAGATTACACATAGCCTTGGATGTTGCAAATGCTCTGCAATACTTGCATGAACATACTCAACCTAGTATAGTTCACGGGGACATCCAAACCTGTAATATACTTCTTGATTCAAGGTTTAAAGCCAAAATTGCGGGTTTCTCTACAGCCAGACATGCCACCAACTCATTGATGCTGAAAGTTGATGTGTTTGCTTTTGGGATTGTGCTGTTGGAGTTGCTTTCGGGGAAGAAAGCAATGGAATCTAAAGATTATAATGATGAGACTCTGATCATGTGGAAAGAAATTAGTAGAATCTTGGAAGTTGAAGATAACAGAGAGGAGAAGTTTAGAAGGTGGATGGATCCAAAGTTGAGCTTTTACCCTGTTGATGATGCTCTAAACTTGGCTGCCTTGGCGACAGCGTGCACATCGGAGCAATCAGCAGAGAGGCCTAAGATGACAGATATCGTCTTCAACCTCTGTTTTCTTGCTCAATCATCTTTTGAAATGTATGGACCGTCTTGGACTTCAGGTGAAGCTGAGGAGATTGTACAGATTGTTAGTCCGGTAATAGCACGTTGAGTTAAAAGATGGAGCTTAAATATAGTTCAAGAACTTTTGTCAGTTCATCTCAAATTTGCAACATATTCTGGATTGTAAAAGCCACATGAACGATAACTAAGCTGATCTCCAGAATATATTGCAAATTTGAGTTACTGTGTCCAGTTTTTCCTTGTATTTTCTCTCGCAGCTAAAGCAGTTGCTATTGTAAATTCTTGTATTTGGATGTTTTTCTCAATTTTGAAATAAATGGAGTGCAATTTGACCTGTATTTATTTCGTCCTCTCAAAAGAAGAAACAGGAAAAATGAAGTTTCTGAAAAAGACATTGCAAACTTGTTCTTATTACTAATATTTATGATCCAGACGAGTACATGTTTATTTTGTAAACAAGTTCTTTAATTTACCTCTTTGTGCACATAGCTTGGCCCTATTAGAATGAATTCCTTACAATTTTGGTGATTGAGTTTTGTGAAACTCCAGCCTTATAAATTGGGACAGAAGGAGTAATAAGGATAAATTCGTCAACTTTTGATTTTCATATATATGATAAATTTCTATAGTAATAGAATCATTTACAAAAATAATAAGAATAAAGGAGGGGAACATAATATGACAGGCTAGAGTTAATAGAGTCGAAATCTGATCAAATATATATTTCATGCTTAACCACAATTTACAACTTATAGAAAATTTTAGCTAGGGGTGTGCATTCGGTTTTTCGATTTGATTTTATACTTTTCGGTTTGGATTTCGATTTTTAATTTTGAAGAAGTGTAACCCAAAATAAATTTGATTTGATTTGGTTTTTCTCTTTTTGATTTGAGTTTTTTCGGTTTGGTTAATTGATTATGTCAATACTAGAAATATAACAAAAGTTATATTTGCAATTTTAAAATAATTTTATATATATATA
>NC_028638.1:39837510-39856978 GCF_001406875.1 Solanum pennellii
ATATATATATATATATATATATATAATATTGAATTTCTTAAATATACTTTTTAATATAAATCACAAGTAAAAACGTAAAACACAATATGAAAAGTATATCAATTATAAATGGCCAAACATAAGAAAATAAACTACATCATAATGAAAATAACTAAAAAGGGATAAAAGTGGTTAACTCCAACTTAATTCTAAACGCACACACACAAAAAAAAAACAATCCAAATTAAAATTCAATATGATTTGATTTAGTTTTTCGATTTAATCCAAATAATGCACACCCCTAATCTTAGTGGTTACGAATTAAATTGAGCATATGTTTCAATAATTAACCATGATTAGATAAAACATTTATGAATGAATATCATATATTTATAATTTATGTATTATACATACTGTTAAATATCAAGTGCGAGTAACCATGCATACACTGGCTTCAAGAATTGCAAAGTTCTAGAGTCATCAATAAATAACGCATCGTGATGTTACTAGGTGTTTAAATAATTCAACGAATTAATTTGACTTGCTATATATGTACTTGCAAGGATTGACTAAGTTAGTTGGGTGAGTGATTATAATATTTAAAAGAACCTGAGATCAAATTCGTTTATTCTTTTATTTATTCTCATAAAGGATTTCAACTATTTTAAAAGAATGTCTCGATATGCTTCTAAAATAAACAAATTTCACTTTGGGGTGCTATTATATATTGTTCATCTCTATTCTAGCAATTTGATGATAAGTCGTTTGAGTAATTTAAGATATTATTATCACTATTCCAAATAAATACAGCTAAATGTATTCGAACATATATAAAGTAAACAGATACAACATATGCAAATTAAATTGAACGTGTACAACTCCAAATAATAGGTTTAAATCATGATTAGCTAAACTATTGCTATATTTGATAATTTAGGCCTTAAACTACCATTATTTTTGGACTTTTCACTTTTTACTCAAAAAGGCATAAAAGTTATCCTTACTTCAAAAGTAATCTACATATAATATTATAAAAAGGTTTGACTAGTCTTATAATTAATACTCGTCCCAAATGTGACTTAGCCTAAGCAATTACTTTCATTTCTTTCTTTCCCTATCATTTAGTGACAAAGTAAACATAGATCATTGGATAAAAATTAGTCAAATGAGGTTTTTTTTTTTTTTAATTTCCATTTTGATTTTAATCATGATAAAATATGTATGGAGGATGTTTAACATTTGCATAATTTTCTTGTATTGATGTCGATCGTTATAATTATATTATTGACTAAATTTTTAATAAATATGTAAATATGACATACGGAAAAAGACCTAAAGATGTAGTGAATAATATCTTTCAAAAGATGTAGCATATAAGAGAAGTTGGACCATTTAATTGCTAGCTTCTCTTTTTAAAATCATTTTATATTCAGAATACTCAAATTTTATTAATTCATGTTCAGATTACATAGAGACTATTTTAACGTTTACTTTTATTTATGATGAATCATTGACGATAACAAATCCACTCTTAGTCAAAAGGTAAAAAGGAATATAAAAGACTTTAGTTTCTCTCCTCTTTTGAAAATGGTTACCTCAATTATAGAGTATCACTACGGGAAATAAGAAAGTTTGTGTCAATTAATTCTTCTGACATATAACTAAACAAAATATTATCAAATTACGTGATCAATTCATTTTATTATAAAATCATCATTATTCACTTTATTACATTAAAAATTAAGTAGAAAAATGTATATATATTGTATCATGATCAAATTAACGTAAACTTAGGCTAAGAAAAAGTGGGAGTAAATTATTTAATTAATTAGTAGGACCCAAGTGCCACTTGATTGGTCTCCTTTTGTTGTCTTCCTACAATAGAGACTGAGAGATGCGTGTCTTTGCTATGCTACATGTTTTCTCCATGTTGTAAGAAACTCTACCGACACTAAGTTAAAATTACTCATTCGATCGAATTTAATAATTTTGTGTATATTAAATATATAATAATATAAGTTCATAATTCAGATATTATTCACAACGAAAATTGTTATTTTAGAATTTAGAATTTATATTAACATTTCGTTCCTCCTTCTAAAGTAATTTTAGCGTATAATATGAAACCACGTTAGGATAATCATCCCTTTTTCTATTTTGGATTATTAATTTCATTTTTATAATGATAAGTGTATAATTTTCTTAGATAATTTAATTTTTTAACATTGATCAATTGCTCTTATCCGTACTTTGCTGACACAAAAGAGAGAGAGCACTTCCCAAGCCAAGAATGAGTGCCAAAGAGAAGATGCGCAAGCTAGTCTATCAGAAGGAAAAAGCGAGGAAATGAAATTTTAGATTTTATTAGAGTAAACTGAAGCGCATATAGAAGAAAAAAATTCACTTTATTTGAAAAAAAAAAAGAGAGTAGACAAATTAATTAAAGGTGCTCATCAGATAAACTCATGTTAATAGAAATTAAATCTAAAAAGGGCAAATTTTTATGAAAATATAATAGGGTATTAGCTATGTTTGATTTCATGTATTAGTAACAGTTATGTCTTTAACCACACTTATCCATCTATTAATAATTCTTCTAGTATTACTAATACCACCACTAATACATACATTATTTTCTCTGATATATCTTGCGAAATAATCCTTTAATAAGTAGTAGTGCACAGTAAAAAGTTGGAACTGTATACTCCAATAATATACAAAAAAAAAAACAGCGTTACCTTATACATGTAAACAAAATCTTACTGTACATGTTACACAACACAATCGAGGAGGATCTCCGTATGAACTTAGTACACAAATCTCTACACTCTCTTGTGCTTCAATTTCTACAAATACAAATATACGATACAATTAAAATATTACCAATATATATATTTATAATTAGACTAATCGAAAAATCGAAAATACCTTTTAAGATTCAAGAACATAAGGTGTTTGCAACAGATCATAAGGTGCCCAGAGGGCATCTAATGGGCAAGGCCGGCTCGCATCGAGCCGGACCCATGGTTTGCCTTTTCCACTCCAATGCAGTAAACTAACCGGACCAGGGTGCAAATCTCGACAAAGTCCTCGAAAATTATCACCTCCAAGACCATGTTGGTTCCATTTATGATCAACTGGGGCTATATTTCCAGCAAAAACAAGTAAAAAAGGTGGTAATGAACCTAATTCATAAATTCTCATTCTTTTTTGAAGCTCCATCCATTCTACAATCTTTGTAGTATAATCTCCATCTCTCCATCTTTCCAGATCAATTACCATAACACCTGTGTTGAAATAACAAGGTTTTCGATTCGCGAAAGTCAACGAAAGTGAAGGGTTTGACCAAAAAGTAGGGGTGAAATACGTTGTGAAATTTGCATTGCAATATTCTGGTGCTGCTAGAACTGCTTCTTCACCTAACGGTGTTGCTGCTAGCTTCGTAATGTCATCTACAAGAACAAGATCTGAATCCAGGTACACAACCTATATGTTGTATATATGTTAGGATATTTCGAATTTGAAGTTCAATAATTTCTACAACAATCTCAAATTAAAAACGAGTAAAAACAAAGTTTGGAGAAAAGAAAACGAACCTTTTGGATACATCGAGGAAGGAGATCAGCAAGATAATTGCGAGCATAATTTAGAGGACAATCCAAAGCAGCGCGAATAGAAGTAGATATCAATCCAGCAACAGGTGAATCTCGGAATGGATAAATTGTGAAATGTAGATAAGGAAAAGAAGTAGCTAGTTTGAGATTCAGATAATGAATGTTAGCAGAAGACGAAGCGACAAAGTGAAAAATAACATTTTCAGGGCAAGACGAATGTTGAAGAACAGAAAGAATTGCAGCCATTGAACCTCGAAGATAAGCAGCATCAAGAGTCATGGCTACATTGACTGCATTTTGAAAGCAAATTTGTGTAATATTTGTGTCGGTGGAGGAGTTGTGAAGAGAAGGACAAGTTGGGGAATTGTAGAATTTTGGGGCTTCTTTGAAATCAAAGTTTTTTGTGTTGATAGCGCCAATATCGTGCGTAGAAAATGAGATCGTCCATAAAAGAGAAATTAAAAGGAGGGGCCTGGAATTGAAACTTTCAAGTTTTGGCATTATGGAGGCAGCTACACATTAAAATTGATGCCACACTAGTTTCCTTATATATAGTTCACCCGCTTGGTTCAAATCTGAATTTATTCGGACTCTAAATATCAGATGAAAAATCCAAAATGTATCAGAAGCTTACGCCAGCTATAATAATGGTTTAATTAGTTAATTAAATACAGTGATGTGATAATGTATTTTAACCGGTGATAACTTAGCAATTATCATTTTCTTTATCAACCTATCATTTTAATAGGATTAATATTGTTTGTCACCGAAACTTACGTATAAATTAAATTATAAATAATGTAATCAAGCAAGTATTTATTATGCATTATGTACATAAAACTTAATAATGAGCTTTGTTGGTTGTAGGTTTAAGACAAAAAAAATTATTTTTGAAAAAAATACATGAGAAATTAAAGGCCTTAAAATCTGTAATTATTTTCGATTAAATCCTTAACATTAAAAAATATAGTTAAACCATTCATTGTTCAAAAAACATCTAATAAACGAGTAGAAATGAAACTATATAGTAAAAAAATAAGATTAGTAGAAGAAAGCAAATACTCCTATCAACATGTACTTGTCTTTAGAGATAAGCAAATACTTCTATCAATCTTGTTTTAGCTACCACATCCACGTCCACGGTAGCTGACACAACATCAAAAGTCGAATTCAAAATATGAAATGAAGTGTATAAATTTTGAATTTGAAACTTTATGATAATTTTTCTTTTGAATTTCCAAAATAATGTAGACGCTATAATAGTAGCGGTTCAATGTAATTGGGGGCCTAAAGCGAAATTTTAATTCGCGGTCAAAAATATAAATATACTTCATTTACGTATTTATTAAAAAAAATTACAATATTAAGATGAAAATTATTAGTACTTAATATATTTTTTTTCAGTTACTAGTTTTAAGTAAGATTTTATCAAACTCAACATTGAAAAACATTTTTAAGTGAGACAATTATTATATATATTGCTAACATAATGATACAAGTATAAGTTGATAAATATTAAATAAAGATAAGAGCTAGAACCATAGAATTTGACTCAAAAAGTTGATGACTTGGTATAACCTCATTTTAATATGCTTAGAGTAATGCTTCAAACTAAAATTAAAAAAATAAATAAAAAGAATTTGTAATTTACTTTGTAGAACTTTTCAGTGTTAATTCTCATTTTTAACAAAGTACAAAATATGTTTAAAAAATAATTTATTTTAAAATAAAATATACTTTTTATCATAAATAATTAATTTTTTAATAAAAATTTTAACACGTAACTTATTCTTGACAAAAGTTTGAAGTCCCTGAAATTTGAAGACCTAAGGCGAAGGCCTTATTTTTTAATGCATAAAGCCGGCCTTGCGCTATAACTTCTATCACAATTTCTATCCTTCAGATGAACATTCTGTAACGAGCATTGAATAAATCCCCACTATGTAATAGCTATTTTTCATAAATGCAACAAATGTCAATTGTATAAAGAAAAAGCTGCGCGCTTAACGTTACGTAAAATTGAGATTTCATCAGACTTTATTAGTTATAGAGTTGTTACGGCAGGTGAATAAAAACACATCACTTCCACCATTTTTTTCACTGAGTTTGTGATTTATTTCTCAATGGGATCCACACAACCAAACATCTAGTTAAAAGGTCAATTGCTTATTATGATATTAAACTTTTTTTCATCATATATAGAAAGATGACTAGAAAGTAGAAATTACTAGTCATGAAAAAAAGTAAGTCATTAATAAGGTCGGCCGTATTATTATCTCTTTTTCATACCATGTGACAAAACACTTTTAATTAAATGTTGCCCCCTATTAACGTATCAACCATATGTAGAACTAGATTTTTTTTGATGTTAGATCCTTGATAAAAATGAAATTTTATATTGCTATCCTTTTGTATACATTTATGTATGACTATATCTAACCACATGTTTGTGTTCCGATCGGTATTAATAGATTTTGAGTTTAATTTAATTTCAAAAGCTAATTTATAAAAAGTTAATTGTCTAAGTCCATATAAGAAGATCGATTCCTCAAGTTTAGTCTTTAATACTCTTCAATTTTAATTTTTTTCCTCACATTTTGGCATATGATATTCTCTTTATATGTATGTTCCTTCAAATTCATAAACTTCAAAGTCTGACTTCACCTTTGAACATTAAATCTTTGCGGCTCGAATCCAATTCTTAGGTAGTATGTTATACGAACAAGGGAGTAAATGATAAATATTAATATATCCTAGCTAAGTGTAGGATTGTGGTCGATATCTTATCTAAATATTAATTGTGATTAATTTTAATGTACTACTCCGTTATATTTTTCCGCTTTTATTTGTATATGACTTTTATATATTGTTAATGACCATTTAAGTCAAACTTTGAGGGAAAATATCACATTTTAATTGAAGGGATCGACTGATCAGAAAGATGAAATTCTCATATATTAATTAATGTAAGCACTTTTTTTCCAGTAAGTTAGATCCATGTTATTAGCTACTTAATCATAGAAAAAGGTATATTCACACGTGAAAATTATCAGTCCCTTTGTTTGAGTTGCGTAAATATATACATAGGGCCAATTAATGATGATGAACAAATGATTGTAATTGCATGTGCCCTTCACATGTTTGTGCTTTTAAGTTACACTTGTAGCTTTTTAACAAATAGTGTGGTGATCGATTGATTTATGAGATAAAAATAAAATATTTTAAAATAATTTGGGATTAATGGTATATTTCGTTCTACTAAAGGTATAATTCGCTTAATTAATAATTTCCAAATAACTTTGTCTGCAAATCAAACGATTCTTAGTTGTTTAATTTGATTTTTCCTACGTATTGAGCAGTTCTCAATTAAAGGTAATTAAGTTTCTTCTGTGACTTGTTAAGCATGAAAAAATTCCAATAACAAGATTCACTTTCGATCACAAATTTATTGCAAATAATACCTTCTACTATTGCCCTACCATCACTGAAGATATTAAACATCTCTTTTTTTTGATGACCCAAGTTTTTTTTCATACTTATTACCCCACTTTCACACAATTATATAATGGATTTGATCAAAATGCATTGCAAGAACTGCATATAATGAATGTTAACAGTACAGATTAAAGTCCTAGACACTCAACAATCAATAATGGGGACATGCTCCCTATCTAGCAAATTGACCTGTTGCTTAAACAGGTAATTAAGCACAAAGTACTTTTTGTCTTTTTTCATCTTTCAAAGACAATTGTCAAATCACATCCAATCAACATGAATGTAGAAGAGATGCACAAAAGAGAAGAAGCAAAAATTTTTGTCACACTAATCACCATTTTAACTCATTTTCTCAGCAAACTTGGGATGGAAACACCAACTTTAATGAACAATCAAGAATCACAATTCTCGCGTTGCAACGCAGACTCCACTAATCACATTAGTTCATCTTTGTGTTGCAACTTCAAAGTGCAAAAATTCGACATATTTACAACCATTAAGAATGATTACTACAATTCAGTATTCGGGCAGAGGAAGGAGAAAGTTCATTCAGTAACCAAACAGATATAGGAATACAAGAAATCCAACAAGCAAGAACATAAACTTCAGATTATTATCTGCTTGTCCTTGGGATGGGTGTGCAGCGGCATTGTGAACATTCACCCCATGATATGCAGGAGGATACCCAAATGCGTAATTTGGAGCTGTACCAAATGCAGCTGGACCTTGGAATCCATTAAACTGAAAACTGAGCAATGATGGGAATAATCCACCGAAACCAGCGGACATTGTGAAGTTACCAAAACTTGCAGTTGCTCCCGGAAACAATCCTCCCATAAGACCAAACCCGGGATTAGGAAAAGTATTTGATTCTGGTGGAGGCGCCGTTTCAGGTCTTTGCCCTGCTGGCCTTCTAGGAATTTCGACTCCAGGTACCGGTTTTGATCTGGGATCAGTTGAAGTCCTTCCTCTTCCATAAAGAGGAACAAGCTTTTGCTCTTGTATTAGGGCCTTACAAACAGGGCATTCATGGGATTGTGAGTGAAGCCTTAGCCATCTATACAGACATGGCCAACAGTAGAGGTGACCACAAAGGGTCACAATAGGATCTTGTGCCAATTCAAAGCAGATGTTGCATTCAAAATCACCAGCATCATTGCTGCCATTCCCTGAGTTAGACGAATTCTCAAAGGTTGTGGAAGTTGATTTCTGCATATTTCACTCAATGTCTCTATCAGCACACGGAAATAATGTACTTCACCTGTTAATTGCAACATATTAAAAACAAAATTTAGTCCAAAGGCACTACGAATGTGATAGCAAGATCCAGATAAACCGAACGAATGGCACATTAGCATTACAAAGCTGAACCAAAGTCATTTGCTCAAAATATTCAACTTTGCGAGGATAGTTTTTTCAGTAAGCTAGACCCCAACATTGTTTCCATTCCATAAACAAACCCCGACACTCGAGAAATCTGTTGGACAGACCCACGCCTCTAGTGAGTTATAAACATTTTTCGAAAAGGTCACATCTTTGATGATTCCATTATCTGTGATTGAGTTGTGATGCCACCTCCATCATATCAAAACTAGCTATGTATCGCTTTAGAAACATTTAACAAAAAAATGAGAACTTTTTCTTTTGCTTGAGTTTATCTTTTTTTTTATAACCGAGAAATTTGCCCGTGACCCGCCCGTCCTTTGGACCAGTCACAGCCTTCTAAACTCGGCGGATAATGGGCCCGCCCCTCTACCCTTCTCCACTTAAATACTGGACTTCGCATTGCATGGTGTGGGGCTTGAACCTGTAACCTAAGCCACAAATCCTCCACTTTTGCCACTCGAGCAATTTGATTCATTGAAATGTCATATTTTTTTCTATTTTAATTAAAATGAAGTATTACAACTATAACATGCCTTTTCAAAAATAAGAAAAAACACTATCTCACTTTCAAAAACTTATTTTTTTATGACCTTGGTGTCTAGATTAGCTTTCACACATCTCGACTCACCTCCCACCACCAACACGTACCAAATAACTAACTCTATATAACTATCTCACCCAGGCTAAAACAGATGAAAAGAATCACCTAGCGTTTTTATCTTTGATTGAAATGTGATCTGAGACCTCATGAATCTCATCTACTTCAGACCACTAGGCCACACCCTTGGGATGCCACTTTCAAAAAGTCTATAGCCTAGGCAATTCATTCTTAGATTTTTCTAAATGAAAACAACAACAACAACAACAATGAAAGGTAAATCATGGATGAAATAGGAACAAGAGGGAGAGAAACATTGGAAATAGGCGCACAACATAAGACCCAATCGATGAAACCCCCTCAAAGCAATGAAATCTAAAATTCTAATTTTTTTTAATTATAATCCATGTTCCATAATGTAAAAAGAATTATCTATAATGATTTATCGAATTTTTTCTATAATCTTAATTCAATCTGATAAACTGAGAAAAAGTAAATGTTCCTATACTCGCAATTTCCATAAAATCCGATCAGATCAACCAGATACGTATCAAAAATTAAGAATTACACAAAATTCACATATAATCAACGCCAATTAATTGAAGAATAAGATAAAAATCATTGATTAACAGTGAAAAATTATAAAACTTACAGATTTGGCGGAGGAAGGAATGATGATGACTTCAAACTGTAATCATTCTGCTGATTTCTGGTAATTTATGTTACAAAATAGTTGACCCCATGGAAGATTCTAGGGCTTTCTACACAGTCTGGAATTCAAAATCTTCGATATTCAAAGGAGAAAATTTAGGATATTACTGTCCTAGGAAGCTCCCAGGGGCTTTCGGATCTAACTTGAGCTTCTTCTTGTGTTTGGGCCTCATAATATTATCAAGTCCACTTAAAACGCAACAAGTGTTGGGTCTAAAATACTTTTCAAAATTAATAAATATGTGTACATCTCATTTCATATTGATATATCACCTAGTTTGTTATGTAAAGAAAAATATCTAGTACTTATGGCAAAAGAATTTTTAAAAATGATTATAGTTTGGCCTTATTAGAGATTTATAATTTTGTTTAATTAGTATCTACATGATAGAAGGAGGAGAGAGCTAAGAAAGAGGGGCTAAAGAGAGGTTGTACACATATTGTATTGATGTATATGATTATTTCACGAATACAATTGATATGTATCGAACATCTATAATTAGACGAGTGAGATTGTGAGAGAATGGAGAGAAGAGAGCGAGGGAGGGGTTAAATACATGTCGAATACGTTGTGTATTTCATAACAAGTCTGCATATATATATATATTCATATATTGCCTTGTGTATTTGTATTTATGTTTTACCATATGTGTTTGGCATTTAATTTACACCCCTCCGTCACTAGTTACTTATCCACTTTTGAATTAACACATCTATAAAGAAAACAATAATTGACATAGTGAGTTTACCATCTTACCCCTATTGATTATGAAGCAGATGAAATAAAAACTTGAGAATTTCAAGAACTTCTATATTTTTTTTCAAAGTAATTAATTGAGGGTATAATAGGTAAGAAAAATGTCCTTTCTTGGTTTGTCAAAACCAAGAAGTAATCAGGGACAACTAAAAAAGAAAAAATAGACAAGCAATTAGGAAAAAAAGAATATTTGTTATCTTGTGTGTTTGTATTTAAATTTGTATTATTTGTTGCCTAGAAATTTTTATCATTCGTTTTGTATCATTCAAACATACCATTGGTATTATGTATATATCTTCTGCCGTGTGTATTTATCGATATGGGGGAGGCGATCTAGAGAGGGAAGAGATAGAATGGTAGAGGCCAGCGAGACTGGCAAAGAGGGAGGCGAGCAAAAGAGGGCAGTAAGAGGCGAGCTAGAGAAGAAGAGAGCAAAGAGAAATTTGTTTTGAAATTCTATATATAATATAAATTATAATTATGCATTGTAATTAAAATTAGTAAACTAGTCAAAATAAATAACATATTTAGTAAAAATATCCATACTTTATAAATATTAGCAATAATGTCAAAAATGTCATTATTTTAAAAAATTTATGTGTCCCAATTTTCTTCCTATTTTATCTCTCTTTTTCAATTAATTCTATATATCCTTTTTTTTTAAAAAAAAAAATCATTCTCTCTCATATTTATCTTTTCAAATTGTTAATTCTCTCTCCCATTTAATTTTTTTTCTCTCTCATGGTCCTCCAACATTCAAGTTGCAAATATTTTTTTGCCATATATTTTAGTTGTTTTTTTAATCCAAAATTGAATCAACAAGAATCCCTTTGATTAAGGTATCTCTAATCTTTATCCTATTTTCAGATTTCTTTTCTAATTTTATTTTTGTTTAAATCTTAAAAAAATGTTGTTTGTATTTCTCAATTTCCGTTATGATTTACTCTCCAATGGCTGAATCCAAGAGGCTTACTAGAGGTATTCATCTTAATCAACCAATTTCTGGTGATTTTTCATCCTTTAATTTATTTATTACTTAACAAATAGTGTATAATGTATAATCCACTGCTAAAATGAGGGAAGAAAGAGGGTAAAAACACTTAGAAGACTCATTGGTGTGCAAAATCTTCTTCAAATTCAAAACGCAAATGTAGAATCTTTGTCTACTCGTGAGGATCTTGAAAAAGACGACGAAGATCGGATAGTTGTCGAACAATTTTCTATTAGTTTGTTTTGTATTTATAGTTCTTTTTTAGAATTTGGTATGCTTGCTTAATTTGTATTCAAATCACTATGTATACTATCAATATTTGTATTTATTAAAAATTTTATGTTGCATGGTTTATGAATCTTGTATTTGTCCCTAATTTGTATTCATCCAAATGTATGTCAACTAGTTATGTATTTTATTTATAAGAAGAAAAACTTTCTATTAGTTTATTTCTATTCGAATACAAATACAAATAATAGACATATTGGAATGAACACGACTTAGAAAAGGAAACAAGATTTTGAAAAGAAAAATAAATACACAGTGAAAAATATATACGAATACAAATGTATTTCTTAAATAGCTACATTTTATTTGACATACATATTGGAATGAATACAAACTAATAAAGGTATGTCAACTGAATTTGACATTTTTTTTTAATTTGTATTTATTCTAAAGGTATGTCAACTAGTTATGTATTTTATTTAAGAATGAGTACACCAAATATTACAAATAAAATACATAATTTTATATTTCATTCACTTTTTCATCATAACAATTTTTTGTATTTTATATATTATTATACAAAATTCTAAATAAAAACTAGAATAAATAGAAATACAAATAAAATACATATTGAAATGAATACATACAGGATTTTTGAAGAAAAAAATAACTATATAGGGAAAAAATATATGAAAATACAAATATATTTCTTAAATTACTATATAGATAAATTCGGCATGAATGAATACAAACTAATAAAAAACTATAATAAATATAAATAGAATATATTGTGGAATGAATATAATTTTAAAAGGATAAAAATTCTGAAGAAAAAAAAACAAAATTTAAATTTTATTTGAAAATGTAACTGATGAGAAAATTAAGGATGCTTGCCTTTTTTTGATATATTCCCTCCTTAATTTTCTCCTTTTTGTTATTAAATAATTATATTCTTTAAACAAAAATAAATAATAAAAACATAAATAAGATACATAACAAACTAAAATGACATTTTTACTAAATATTGAAATTGTTGCTAATGAGTCCTCTTAAATGCTAAAATATTGACATTTTGAAAAATTTCCCTTATTTTAAATTGTGGTTTTGTATAGTAAATATAATAAACTGGACCTATAGGGAGTGGGAGAATTGTGGGCTTTCTGTATGAGGTGCAATGGATTGGTGTGTGAATAGACCCAATTGAACAGATTTTCGATTCATAAGCCTAAAATCCATTGATTCACAGATCAACACGATCCAAAAGTTCATAATTCTACTAATTGAAATATATATATACATATATATATACATATATATGAAGCAGAAACATTGGCCAGCTGATGTGGCATAGCTAAAAAGCCAGCATTTTAGTTTTCCATTTCTCCTCATTTTTTTTGTACTTTACTAATTATTTCTAGATAAATTATATTATTAAATAAATTGTAATCGAACCCATAAATTCTTCTTTTTCCAAAAACGCCTATCCTCACAAATTATATTATTTACTTTTTCAATTATTTTGACAATTCAAGTTGTCATTTCATGTATTCCCCTGTCCGATATTGTTTGTCATAGATACTATTTTTAGAGTCAAACTATAAAAACTTTGACTAACATTTTAAAATGTATTTTTTTATCATATTAATATGAAAATATTGTAATTTATAGTACTTTTTATATAGTTTTAGAATATTTATTTTTTTAATTTAAAATATCGAATTAATGTGATCTAATTTACCTTTGAAAATTAGTCAAATTGACTTTCGATAAGCGCAACATGATAAATATTTCTGGACGGAGGGAGTACTATATATAAGTATTTTTTTCTTTTCAATTTTTTTCAGGGATTATGCATATGTATTTATATAGTTCTTATCATTGTTTATTACATGTATTTTCATTGTATGAATTTCATTTTGATTTGTAATTACCACGATTTTTCTACATTGCTAGTCTAAATATGTTTATAGATGGTCATTTAAAATGATCACCACATATCTTTCCAACTATTACAAATACATTACTGGAGGATTGAATTCAAGTGATGTTAAATTATGAGGGGAAATTGCTTCAAAAAGCTTGCTACAAAAATTGTCTACGTAAGTGTAAAGGCATTCATCAAATTATGATAAAATTTTAGGTGTTCTTAGTACATGTTTTATTAGGTCATTTTATTGGTGGTGCAATTGCTACTTATTTGTGAATAAATATATTTGATGTAGGAAGTTCTAGCATTTTTTAGAGTGGACACAATTCATCTGTTTACACAATAAATAAGGAGGACAATATTCAATAGATTTTTGTATATTTCACTTATTTGTTGTTGTTTTGTTTTATTGTACCACAAATTTTTACCTTTGAGGATATGTAATAAACTCATATTTCTTCCTTTTAATTTGTTTGTCTTATATTTTTTTTAATCCATTTCAAAGAAAAAATGGCTCTTTCCTCTTTTTTTAAATCCTTAATGCCTTAGGTCTGATGTATTATAATTTTGTAGCTTTTTAAGTCAAACCAGCTGATCGTTTATTAATACTTTTTATGTTTTACTTAAAAGTAGATTTTATTAGTTTTTTTTTATATTACAATACCAACAAACTTATTTTGTGGTTTTGATCTGTTATAGACAAGTTTACTTTGTGAGCAAGTTAAAAACTTATATGTTGGCAAAACTCATGTTATAGATGTTCCATTGTCAAAGAAAATACTTGATTCACTTACAATTGATGAACTTTATAAAAGCTTTTACATTTATTATCACTTTGCTCAATATTGACAATGGACAGTGGAGCTTTTATTTCCATTTAGAAAATATTTGGACACAGATTACAAAAGTTCAATACATGAATTATCAATTTTAATTAACACGATATCATTTTTTCGTAGGAATTTCTTGAAGGTCATACATAACTTCTAAACTATGGAAGTACTTCTCCATGATCCTTATGTTGCTACTAACTATAATTAATGGAGAAGGCAGAATCTTTACGCTGCCCATTACAAATGTTTTTAGTTATATAATCGGGTAAAACTTATCCGCAACAGATGTTTACACCAATTTAATACATGCATGTCATATGTTTAAATTTATAATTTATTTTACTTAACTTTAATTAATTAACATGTATTTTACTTTATTAAATCACATAACAAGGAAAATTGCATTAATTGGGTGTAAACTCCAGTAAGTTCTTCTTCTTCTTGGGAAAATTATGCGGTTGAGCAAACTTATACTATTTAATTATTCATTGTAGCTATAGTTTGCTATAATTACCACTCACGGCTAACATTATACATTAATTATGTGGGTGACTTCGAGTTTGTATAATTAACCACATTTGTATATGTATAATTCGCCAGAATATACAAATACATATGTATAATATACAATTATCTAATCAATATACATATACAATTGACTTCTATCCCTCTCTCTGCCCTCTCTTGCTCGCCTCTCTCCTCCCTCTCCCAATCTCGCTTACTTTTTATAAAAAAAACATATGTATAATATAAAATTATCTAACCAATACACACATACAATTCACCTCTCGCCCACTCTCCGCTCTCTCTCTCTCTCACCTCTCTCCTCCCTCTCCCAATAACGCTCGCCTCTCTACTCTCTCTCTCAATCTCGCTTGCCATATATACAAATACATATGTATAATATACAATTATCTAACCAATATACATATACAATTCACCTCTCTCCCACTTTTTGCTCTCTCTCGCCTCTCTCCTCTCTCTCCCAGTCTTGCTCGCCTTTCTCCTCACTATAACATGTAGCTATGAATTGTAATTATCAAACTATAGCTATGGAGAGTAATTAGGCTATTTTTTAGTGGCTATATGTGAACTTTTCCCCTAAGTTTTTCCTATATAATCCTATTCAGTTACGCTGGAGATCAATAAATAAAAAATAAAATATCTTAATAGAGTCATTTCTTTCACCTCTTATTCTCTTATTGTCTTTTCTCCAAAAATACAACCATTACTATTTGAGAATTTAATAATTTAAATTATTAGTTTTAGCAATCAATCTAGATATAGTTTTTGCTACAAAAGCTTGTGGTAGGTATTAATGTTCAAAGAAGTAGGGCTTCTTCACATGAAAGGTGCTTAAAATATTTGATTAACTCTATAATGCATGTACTCTAAACTAATTTATTGTATGTCAACATGGATACATAATCAAATACATTGTATACACAAATGATGTAAATGTGATCAACAAGCATTGACGCTATAAAAAAATAATTTCTACGGAGTATGATTGTTATTTAATTAACGTAAGACTGTTGTATTATTAGAAACAAAAAAAATAATAACTTTGGAATAAAACATCATCCCCTGATTCTTGGCTATAATAATTTTTAGGGAGTATAATTGTTATTTAATTATACATAAATGATGTAAATGTGATCAACAAGCATTGACGCTATAAAAAAATTAATTTTTAGGGAGTATAATTGTTATTTAATTATCGTAAGACTGTTGTATTATTAGAAACAAAATATAATAACTTTGGAATAAAACATCATCCCTTGATTCTTGGCTCTAATTAATTGATATTCAATGGCGTTCTAAGCATAAAATTAAGCTGGGAATAATGGTGTAATTTTTAAGAATGTGATTGCTTAAGGCTTTAATATATAAATTTGTAGACCCAAAATCAACGAAGGCGGTAATACAGAGAAGTAATACACAAAGTAGTCGAAGGGATTCGATTTAACATCTCACATATACGAAAAACAATTTTAATCATGTATAAACAGTGTAATCGTAACTAACTCCCTCCCTAGCATATACCAAAAAAATCAAAATACCTAATATTAAATTTGATATACAACAAATATTAATACTACGATAGAAATTATTTTATCGTTTTCAAATAAAAATGTCACAAAACGCGTAAGAATGAAAAATTATATATGTACGTACTGAAATATTTTGTTGTAACCAAACACCCGTTGACCATAAACTGTACCTCTTTGCTGCTTCCCTCTGTATTATCCTCTTCACTTAATAAATATTTATTTTACTTAATATTTTTGTTAAATATATTTGATTTATTTTATTTAGGTAATTTAATTAAATAAAAATAAAAGTTAACTACACGTATTATTATGTTTTATTGATTTGATATAAGAATATTGAAATTTTTTTGCATTCTCTTATTTAGTTTCTCACCCACTTTTAAGTTATAGATATGGATAGATTGATACTAATAATAATATATATATATATATATATATATATTAATGATAATTATTGTAAATTTTAATTTAATGTGCTTTTACTTATTTATTATTATTTTATTTGTTACTTTTAACATATCAAAAAAGGCTAATTTTATTTTTATGTTTTACCCTTAATATTAATTACCTATTTTCTTGGTTATATTTCAAGACCTCAATTAAACATCAATAAGTATAATAGTGTGGTAAAAATAGTCATATTAATTAGTACTAATATTATTTTCTTTGTTAGTGTGTCACCTAATATAACAAGTAAAAGATGAACGAAAGGCGTAGTAATTTATTATGTAAGTTGATTGATATATTTTCTCTCTACCAAATAATAGTTATTCACTATATCACCCTTTGAAATTTATCTCTTTATTTTCTAAACTAAGCAAGTATTTTGGATAACTATTTTTGTATAATGGATAAATAAACACGTCGGCCTTACTAAAATCATGGTTATTAATATTTCCTCTGTCCAATAATAGTTGTTCACTTTATGAAAGCAGTGGATAATTTTACCTTTAGTTCCTAATTTATCCTTATTACTAATTAATTATATTTATTTCTCTATTACATTTTTCAATACATTCTATTAAGTACTCCATCCACTTTTATTTGTTTTATTGCATTTTTCGATAGTCAATTTAACTGATTTTCAAAGTCAAATTAGATTACATTAATTCGATATTTTAAACAAAAAATTTAAATATTCAAAAACTATACAAAAAAGTACTACTTATTTTACATATAAAAAAATGAGAAAAAAGATATTGTAAAATGTTAGGTAAAGTTCTTATCGTTTGATTCTAAAAAAAAGAAAGCATGAACAAGTATTGTTGGATAGATGTAATATTTATCACTTCACAAAATCAATGAAAAATGACATTATTCTTCCTGTTTTATCCTTGAAGGTTATTAGCCTTGAAAACATGAATTTGATCAAATTAATTTATTTTCATTTATTTAGAACTTGACCAAAACATAAACTAGATAAATAAACATAATTTTGATTAATTAAATTGATCAATAAAAATATAAATTAATCATTAAATTTTTCTATGTTGATCAAATTCATATTTTCATGGCTAATACTTCCTCTGTTCCTATGTACTTGTCCATATTTCCACTTTTAGATGTCACACTTGTCCATTTTGACAAATCAAGAAATGACAATTTTTTTCCTATTATACCCTCATTTAAACTTCTTGAAAATTTCATAGTTTTAATTCATTCTTTTTTAAATCATATTTAACAAGGGTAAGATTGTAACTTTACTATATTAATTATTGTTATCTTAATATATGTATCTTTTATAAAGTGGATAACTAAATATTGACAGAATGAATAACTCAGAAGGTGTCATTTATGCATTAAGCTTGTAAAATGATAAATATTAAAAAACGTCTATTTGTAGTTAAGACGACATATAAATAAAAATAGTAAAAGTATTATATATATATTGCATTTTTTTTTTTAAAAAAAAAAACAGCTATTAATTGGAAGTCATCTCCAGCTATTTTCCATATCATTTGGGTCAAAATAGTTTTGGTAGTACAATATTAAATTTTGATTTTGTCAGCAAAATCGTCGTAACAGCCGAAGTTGCATGTTAATGGTCCGCACAAGGGCCAAATTTCACTTTCGCCATAAACATTACGTTTGATTTTCGATTTAATCCGAATAGCATACACTACTAATTTGAACATAATTATTAAACTTTCAAATACTTTAGATTTTTTTTTGGCTAACTAATTAAGTTAAAATATTATCCAAATGCCTATTAAAGAAGTTTATTTTTTTGGAATTACGAGAAATGTGAACGTGTCTGGCACAAAAAGCACCTTCCCCTGCTCATACAACAAAATATCTATAGATAAGAAGTGGAGCTAAAATTTAAAATTATAACACTTTTAAGTTATTGAATTTGAAATTAGTAATTTATATATATTTAATGAAGTTATTATTATAAATTTAAAACTATTGAATTCGATTGAACTCATAATAAGCACATTCGCTCTGCCCTCCAATTGATGTGAAACTTTTTAACAATGTTAATAGATTCTTTATTAATCAAGGTGGTTAGTGGTTACAATTTTTAGTTTTAAGAGAATACATGTAGTTATTGTGCATTTATTTGAAATTGTTGCATTTTGAAATGCATTACTTAAATGGTCACTCAATTATCCCAAATTATCTTTTGATACAATCAACTTTATTTTATTTATAACAAAAAAATCACAACACTTAAAAGGTCACTCAACAAGATTTAGAGGGTAAAATATGAAGTTAATATCTTATATAGTCACTCAACTTTGAGTTGTTTACTTAGAAAGTCACTCAACTTTATTTCATAACTCAAAAGTCATTAAACTATTGATGTTTAACTTAGAAAGTCACCCAATTATTTATATTTCACTTATAAAGTCACTCAATCAATTTAAATAAATTTTATTTTAAACTATATTT
>NC_028638.1:39857899-39981754 GCF_001406875.1 Solanum pennellii
ACCCCCAAAAAGAATCTCAATTTTAATAATTATAAAACTAGAAATTAATTGTTAAAAGATTACCAATAAAGAAAAATTGGAATTGGTAAGAAGTAATTAAAAAAAAGGTGGCAGTAGCGATCTCCTATTTTTTTTTTTAATGAAAAGGTAGTTAAAAAAAAGTTAATTAAAATAAGAATCTTATTTATTTTTTAAAAATAATTTAATTATTATTTTTGTATTTTTATTAAATTTAATGAAAAAAAGTTATATAAATTAATTAAGTGACTTTCTAAGTAAAATTTAAATAGTTGGATGACTTTCTAAGTAAAATACCAATAATTGAGTGATTTTTGAGTTAAAAAATAAAATTGAGTGATTTTCTAAATAGACTATCCAAAATTAAGTGAATTTTTAAGTAAACTATTCAAAGTTGAGTGACTATCGCAAAATATGTATTCGAACATCAGTATTTAGTAGAAAGACCTTTTGAATGCTATAAAGGGTAATTATGCGAGATTTTTGTAAAATAATAATTTTAAGAAATAATTTCAAATAATTAAGTGATTATTTAAATAATGAACTCTAGCATTTCCTTTGTCCTATTCAATTTTCCCCAACGATCTCCAAGAATAATGAAAAGAATATTACTTCCCCTTATTTGACTCCCTCTTTCTTGGCATCACATACAGATCTGGTGGGGTTTATCTCTATTAATTGATTAATTATTATATAGTTTTTTTTATTGAAGAATGTTGTTTTTATTTTAATTATATTTTGATTTTTGATAATATAAATCTGACTAAGCACCACGAAGGCAAGTGCAAACTGCAAAGTTAACAGAATTCCTCTTCATCTGCATATACATTGACCGTTACATTGAAAGTTAAAATTAAACCAAAAAATAGAGAGACTAATTGATGTCTTTTAAGACGTTTGCACTCCCTTCTTAACTATTCCTAAAAAAATAAATTCTGCTACCTAACAAATTGTTAAAGTTTTTTCAGGATGCACCATCGATGATTGAGGATAACAAGCTCTTTTGAACTCGTTATACCTTTCAAGATCAAAATTTCGAACCTTCATGAGTCGTTTTTGCTTAGCAACAAACCGGCTCTGGTAAAATCCTTCGAAAGAAGGCTCTTTCGCAGTCCTTAGGAAGAAAGTATAACCAGCCATGCAGTAAAACGATGTAACATAGAAGCAAATTGGTTCCATGACATCCCATGATAGTTCCCAAAATGTCAATCTCATGAATGCTGCTGTTTGAATCACAAAGTAGCCCAGCCCAGCCCATAATTCTCTACGCACCAATGACTCTGCTTTTCTGTCAATTGCTGTTTTTTCCTCTTCCATCTTGTTGAACTCCTCCATCATTTGTGGATCCTTTGGGATCGTCGTCGCGGGGATTGGCAGTAGGCTTTGTAGAGTTTTCACTACCTGTAAACAAAACGTTTGGGTAAAACTAACACTCCACTTGATAATAGTGGTCATCTGACACTGCTTCGAATAAACATATAGCTCACATATGTTTCGATAAAAATATTTTTGCAACTATAGACCTAGCTATGGTTTTATAGCGCCCCCCTAAATTGTACTCTATAATTGACATATGGGACTTCTCTAGGACTACGCAAACTAAATCTCACCAAATTAATTTGATTATTTTCCTAAAGAGTTCTCTAACGTCAAGCATTAGAAAAACTAGTGCCCAATTTGAAAGGGGAAACTATGAATAGATAACAACTATTTCTTTTTCCCCCTTTTCATACTCCTTTCCTCCTAACCCAACTCAACTCATAGTTTAAAGGTATTTTTGATCCGTATTTTATATCATCCTCCAAAGAATTTTGGTGAACTATCTCAAGGAAATTTTGGGTCTTTGAAAATGATCCGAATTGGTCCACTCCATTATAAAAGTCACCATCTCGTTTAAGAGATCTGGGAGAGACTTTGTTTCATTTCCCTGTCTGGAGAAAAAACACGAAAATGCTACTATCAGTTTTCGATAATGCAAGTTTTATGAATTAAGTTGTATGTTAATAGTGCTAATTACCAACGAATTGTCACATATTAATTTATCTTAATGCGTATCTGTCAAAAAAACAGTTATAGATTAATTGATAAAAGAAGAATGAAAAAAAGAAGTGAAAGAAAACCAACCTGATCAGGCCTGAGGAACACAACGTTTCCCATAACAAGCACAGTTCCAGAATCATCTAGAATCTTCGCCAATTCGGTGCCTGAATCATTATTCGAACTAAATCCAGAGCAGATCTGAACAAATTCCGGGTACGAAACACAATTCTTCTCAGTTTGCTTTAGCCTCAGTTTCACCATCTCCAATTGTGATACTTTGAACAGCTTCTTCGCATCCGCCACCGTCAAGTTCCCCTCCGTCGTCACCTCCGGTTCCGGTTCCGGCCGCATCTCTAGCGGCGGCAGGAATCCATCGAGTTTGATCCTGCTTTTGTTAACATCCATTTCACGGATTTTCTCGATGAGACTTTCGCCGGTAGGTAGTGTCCGGATATCCGGCGAGGTGGCCGGCGACGTGCCAATGAGTCGACGATGGATGAATCGCCGGATAATTCCATTATTTCCGGGATCTGGAGCGATTTTGTCATCAGGATGAGGAGGTACAAGCTTTCTGGGTGACATGGATGATGAAGATATACGAGAAGCAGAAATGGAAAAACCGGTGGTTTTGTATACATTGGAAAGACGCTGAGCTAGAGTTTTTTTGAACGCCATTGATAATAACGAAAGAGAGAAATAAATGGTAGATTTTGGTTAGGGTTTGTATTGTTCAAAGATAATGAAAAAAGAAAACCATGAGATGGAACTATTTATAGGTCCGTTCTCTGTGACGAAATGACAGCCAACTTCTATGTTAAATATTTTCAATACTGACGTGGTAATTACTAGCTCCGATCTATTTTATTTGTCATGTTTATCTTGATTGTTTTAAATTATTATTTTTTTTAAAAAATATTTTATATTTATTTTATTTTATAAAAAAAGAAAGTATTTGGACTATCTCCTAAAAAAAAGCATTAAAACTAGTACTGTTACAATTATCTCCTAAAAATAATGTAACAACAAAATTTAGTATATAAATATGAAAATTTGAATTTTCACTGGGAAAAGTTGAGTATATCCGCGTAGATATTCGCAGTAGAAAAAGAATATCCCCGCAACAGGAGGCAAATTCATAAAGGACCACTTCACTTTATGTTGTTTTTATTTTGTTCTTGTTAGAGAGCAATTTTAGAGATTATAATTTAAAATTAAGAAATTGAAATTATTTATTTTCATGTACATTTAATTAATATAATTTTTAATTTCTTGAATAGTTCATGTGATATTAGATATTTTTGAAGTGTAACTATACTGAGCGTACAAGTGTCCGGTTAGAAAATTAGTCACGGGTTGGGGGGTGGGTGTTGGGGGATTATTTATGGTGTATTTTATATATTTTTAATTTGCGTATTCTCTAGGTTTCAGAAAGAATGGTTCTATTTTCTTTTTAGTCTGTTTTAAAAAGAATAATATCTTTTTTTTGGCAACACTTTAACTTTAATTTTTCATGTGTCATTTTTAAGACCACAAGATTAAAGGATATTTTGGTAAATTTGACATAACTTCAATTTATAACCACAAGATTAAAAGATTTTCTTTCTTTTCTTATACTATATTCCAAGTTAAACTAGGTCATTCTTTTTTTAAACGTGAGAGAGTAATTAATAATGATTTACACGTGTTGGTTAGGGAGGGAAGCAATATAAGAATTAGTCAAGAGTTTTGTGTATAGGATAAGAGTTTTGTGCTGACGTGTTTAGATAGCCAAAATACAAAGAGAGGGGGTTGTGATTTGACTATAAAACCCAATTTCTAGGAAACACAAACGTGTAGCCACATATATCCCAACTGGCAAACAATAAAAATATTGATTAAACAATGGATATTTATTTTTATTCAATTAAATTGTATTACTCCATGTTTAAAATTTTTCAATTAATATTATACTAGTTTTTTGGGAGGCTGAAATTTTAAATTGTCACTATTTTTTTTTATAATATTGTAAAAGTATTGGCGTTGAACTACCCAACAACTTGAACGATAACGGTGGAGTTTAAATAGTAAATGCATATTTACATTGAATCATATACTCTGGTAAACGTGAACGTTTTGCCACATACTCTATATTTTTAAGTGGTCAAATTGGTAAAATATTGATGGTGGGTATTGAATTTATTTAATTATCTTTTGTTTTTACACAAATTAATAAAAAATACTTAGTAAATGCTGATTATAAAATTGAAAACGTTTGAACTATATGTGGAATACACGTAAAAGATAAATTCTTGCTAGCTATTACAAATGTGAATGTTTCGCCTCATATATCTAGGTGGAAGATTAAACGTTTATTGATCGTAGAATTTATTTTATTTTTATTTTTTATTTTTACATAAATAAAGAAATGGTAATAAAATGTAACAAAGTAATCGTTAAATTCATTACGAACTGATTTTATAGGACAATTCTAGTTATAGTCTCTTAAATCTTAATAACTGAATTTGATCGAGATATATATTATAAAAATCATGTATAATTATTCATTATTGAATTACTTTAAATGGTTGAAAGTCAACGATAAAAAAATGAATGTAGTCATCAACTCGATAAAACAATATCAGAATTCATCCTCTTAACTTTAAATAGGTTATGCCTAAGTTAAAAAGGATGAAATTTGACTGGGTTTTATCTTTTGAATACTACTAGAAAGTGAGGAGGAAATACGACCTTCACTAGAAACTCAACATAGATAAATTTAGTTTGTGCAATTATGAGTTATACATGTAGATCCAGCGATTTTTTATTCATATAGAAATCATAATTACTCCCTTCATTCGTTTTTATTTGTCAGAGTTTTGACTTGATACACTTATTAAGAAAACAATTATTGATATAACGAATTCATCATTCGATATTTTCAAAGACATTAACTTGGGTGTACCCTTTAGCCCTATGAAGAGTCATAAATGAAAGGCAAAATCACCTTTCAAAATGGTTGCAACCTTCCTTGGTTATATATTGTCAAACTCTTGGTGACCTTCTCTTTGCTTTGTTTTAGGTCAACATGCACACATATGTTTTATCTCATTGCCAAAATAGAAAGAGAAATGGCAGTGGGTGTAGGTGGTGACTTGACTATGAGGCCCAATTTCTAGGAAACACAAACATGTCGCCACATATATCCAAGTTGGACAAATTGCTAAAAGTTAAAATGAAAATGAAGGGGTTCATTTTTGCGATAAAAAAGAATAATCGATGTACTCTTAAATTTGTTAGTAAATTTCTTATTATTAAATCTTCGACTTGTATTTTGAAGAAAAAAAAAAAGATCTTGTATGTTCTTAGAAACTAACTAGATAGATAAATTGATTACACACTCCTTTAATTTATATGTATCATCATCAAATGAAACAAACCTAATATTTGATGGCTTATTAAACATTGTGCGTTTAACTAAATAAGATAACATACACTAAAATCGTTTGTTTAATTATCATCATGCCTTCTCTGTTACTCACTTTGTTCCTAATTACTTGGAAATCTTTGAATTGATACATTTATTAAGAAAATAATTATTGACACATTGAATTTACCATTTTACTCTATTAAATATGATGTGTATAAATTAAAATTTTAAGATTTTTAAGAAATTATACTTCTTTTTTTTAAATAATTAATTGAGGGTATAATAGGCAAAAAAACTGTCTTTTGTCAAAATTGACAAGTAATTAGGGATAACTTAAAAAAGAAAAAGTAGACAATTAATTAGAGAGAGATCGTAATGTTTGCACTCCGAATACAAATAATTAACGTTGAATTAGGGTAAATGATTAATTTAGTTACCACGTGGAAAATTAAACTTGAACATTGCGCCACATATATCCTAGGTGGACGAATTATTTTGGGTTCTTTTTTGTAATTATCTTTTGTGCCTTTTCCTTTTACATAATGGACATAGAGAATACTAAATGCTCATAATTATGATATATATACATTGAATTATCAGTGGAATATGGTAAAGTAAATGATTAATTATTTTTCTCAACGATTATAAAATTAATTTGATTACAAGGAAACACGAACGTTTTGCCACATATATTAAAAAATATTGAATGGTGGGTGTTTATTTATTTTATTTTGTTTTGTTTTTACACATTGACAATAGAATACTTAGTAAATGCTAACTATGAAATTAATGTTTAATAATCTGTGTAATACACATGTTATAAGATAAATTCTATCTACTATAGAAACGTGAACGTTTGACATTCGCCACATATATGCACGATTAGCCGTTTGTTGATTATAGAAGTCAATTTTTTTCCTTTTTGTTTACGTAAATAAAGGAATGGTAAATAAACTGAACATAATAATCTTATCTGACAATTCTAATTATAGTTTCTTAAATCTTAGTAATTGAATTTGATCGAGATATATATGATAAAAATTATGAATAGTTTGTTGAATTACATAAAGAATTAACACTTGCTTTTGAAAAGATGAATATATTGACCAAACTTAATAAAATTCAATATCTCAACATCACTTCTGATATAAGGATAATTCGATAAATAATGAATTTAAATATACATTTCATACCTCATACTCCTAACATAAAAACTTGACTATAAGTATTATCTTTTGAATATTACTAGAAAGTGAGGAGGAAATATGACCTAGCTAGGCCTCGACTATATTCAACAAGTTACGCTATCACAATTTTAAATAACATCAATTTAATTTATGACCTTATAAATTTATGTGAATTGAACGACTTTTACTCATATTATATCAATATTAATTAAAATTATCGTATAAAAATCATTAACTTTTGAATTCGGTCTCTGATTCTTACCCCTTTGACCCATTGAAGTGTCATAAATTAGAAAGGTAAAATCACCTTTTTGAAAATTGGTTGCGACCTGCCTTGGTTATCCTCAAACTCTTGTTAACCTTCTCTTTTCCTTCCTTTTTTCTCTTTAACCTCTTGCCATTATATATATTATTTATTAGGAAAAAATCATACATATTTTGCCTTTTTGCTTTATTAAAAAAACTTACTCGCACCGAATATTTATACTAAAATTCATTATTATGTAATTTAATAAAATAAAATACATATTAATTAATTGATTAAGTAAATTTAAATACGTAATTTGCATGTATTGAATTGATATAAACCCTGATACAGGTAAGTTACCCTTTATTATGTCAACAAGCATATCCCATTGCTTGATCCCAAAGCTTAAAGAAAGAAAAACGTGGAATGGAGACACTCTAACAACCACAACCATGGAAGCCAAGTCCAAAGGGAATTAATTATTTATTTGTATGTATCTATATAATAATATATAAACAAAATAAATAGAAAAGATATAAAGTAATTAATGATACCACGCAGCAACTTGGGGATAATGCAAAAAGGAGTTGGGGAACCACAGTGATTGAGCAATAAATATTTTTTTATCTTTAATCAGTGAATTTTTGTCACGTATAAAATTGATTTATTATAAAATATGTTACTTTTAATATTGAGAGTTTTTTTACATATATTTAAATTTAATCGAATCTTAATATGAACAGCATAGATAAGGAGAGGATGAGGTTGACACACAATTATTTGACAAAAGCAATAGAATTGAGAAGATAATTAAATAATGTAGATTATTAGAGAAGGGTCGGTAGGGGGATGACGCAGAGTCCAGTCCGTTTTTTTTTAATTGACATAATGAGATAATCAAAAAGTTTCTCTAATATATTAATGGCTCTTGGATGCTACCAAATATTAGTTTACTATTTGTGGCCCCATTAATTATTATAATTAGCTTCTCTTTGTATTCCCTCCAACAAAGTGGAAAATTAAATTAGCACAAGAGTTGGAGTAAAAAAAATAATTAAGAATTTGCCTTGTTAGTGGAAGCTTCAGGAAATTAATTAGTATTGTTTAGCAACTAGCTTAGTTCATCTTTTAACTATACCTAAAGGATTTTCGTGATATTTATATGAGATTTAAGTGAAATTTTTTTTTGGTTAGAAAATTTGATTAAAATTTAGCCAGGTAAAATGAATATGTTATTTTAACTTTTTGAACATTTTTACCTTTTAATTAAAAATTAAAAAAGATCATTTCATTTATAAATAAAAAAGATATTATCATTTTTTTTAATTTTTGATCAAATTCTCTCACCATTTAGTATTACTTAAATTAAGTTATCTTTTTGTTAAAAAAATAGTTTACTGAAAATTAAGCGATCATTTATAAAATCAACACCTTTTTTTATGTTGTATTAACAACAAAAATGAAATGAACAAGACATTGATATCTAGAAAGCAATTAAAAATAGAATTAAGTGAGAAACAAGTATTGATTAAAAATAAAGTAAAGGGACGAATAATAATATTATGAGTCGGTATCACAGCATATTATTTGACATCAATTTATTCCAGTTGTTGAAAATTGAAATGTGATAATGATATAAGTCATTTTTAAAATTTCTCTACGATTAAATGTCATAAATTCAAGAATTTTACTGAAGTATTTGTCTAATCAATTAAAAATCGTATATTAGCCGACTATTCTGCTGAAGGATTCTGAGATTGTGTTTTAGAGTAATCGACTTTTGCCGTTCAAATATATTTCACCATTAAGAAATTTTGTTTAATGAGGAGACATTGGATGTTGTGCACTGATAGGAGTGTTTCATTCTTAATTATAAATTTTGAATTCGAGTTTTGGGTATAGAGAAAATCCTATTGAGAGTGTCATCCTTAAATTGGCTCACAGTACCCGATTCGAATTTAATCGAAGCTCGAATATAAAAATCGAACAACGAATGAATAAATAATAGTGAGCATTAAACTGATAGAAGGATAATGAAGTAATTTAAGCTTGGTAAAATTTAACAGGGACATATTAGTTTAATCAAGCTCCAAGTATTTATTGAACATTATATTATTTTGGTGGGTCAATTAGTAGAGGTAATCCTGACCTTGCAAGCAAGAAATATGTAATGTTTTTGGAAAAACAGGTCTTGGGCCTTTAATACATCCATAAGGGTGAATCAATTTTTTGCGCTATTTACAAAGTTATTTAAATTATAATAATTTTGAATTTTTCAAAATTTGGGGATATATTATTTTTTTGTCTGATACATAACAAATAATGCATATAAACCATGTTCATATTGATTGGGGTTATATAACAATAATAACATCTGCACAAAATATATTATTCACAAATCAAGTTATAATGTATCTGATAGAAGTATAGTGATGTGATCGTATGTTAAGAAAGAGAAAGAAGGAAAAAGAGATTTTTATAATTAATTTAAATTATAATTTTTTTTATCTTAAATCATATAATTATGTAATTTTCCTTAAAATTTGCCTTGGACCTTGGTACTAGGGCCATAAGATGAGTTGTGTTTAAAACAAGTAAAATACAAATCTCATTTGTCAAATACTCAACTTAGTTTCCTTTTTTCTTGGTATCTAAAACTTTTAAGTTTCAACATAAAGTCAATAGACATACTCAATCTATCAGCGTACACATTTGTTTGTATATTCAATCATAATTATTTTGAAATCTCTATGAACAACTACTTGAAATAACATACTTTTCTTGATAAAATAATGTTTTTATACTGCCCAAACTAACTATTCGGCATTACAAAGAATACTAAGATACAAAAACTTAATTATACAATAAATTAATTAAAGATTTCAATTTCAGTTTATTTCAAATTATCATACGCCTCTTCAAATAAAAGTGATGTATCATACAATTATGATAAACACAATGAGTACATTACTTCTTTAATAGACGTTTTAAGATATTATATAGAGAAGAATAATTCAAAATGTGAAATCTTGATTTGCAAAATGTTACAAGATCCACGAGGTACCCTCCTTCGTTGATTGCATAGCCCAACTCACGATTGCAGTATCTCCGGCCATTTGACCTTCACGATCATGGACCACGAAGCCTCACCTTTTCGGCAGTGCCGGCTCAATGCTTATAAAGCACATGCCTTAGGCCCCCAATTTTAGGGGCCTCATTTTTTTTACCAAAAACTAATTATGTGTTAATTTTTTATAGAAAACATTAGTTATTTATGATAAATGTATCTTTTTTATAAAAAAAAATTATATTATTTATTCTCCTTAACCTCAATCAAATAGAAGAAATCAAGAAAAAGTTGTTTGTCTTCTTACATTTTTTTCCGCTAAAATTTATATTATTATTTTTTAAACCCTTTTTTACTCTATTTTAAGTTACAATAGTACTCTGTCAAAAATATAAATTAATAGTAAAAGTGTGTTGAATAAAGTTAATTGATTATCTAGATTGACCTTTTTATGTGTTTTTAAACCAAAAAAAATTTATAAATAATTTTATCTAACTTAAAACTTATAGAATAATGTTAATAATTCATATAATTGTCTCATTTAAAAAAGAGAAAATTGTACTCCCTTCGTTTAAAAAAGAATGACCTCCTTTATTTAAAAATAAAAAGGATATTATAAATTTTTTAAAATTTTTGATCAAATTTTCTGACCATTTAGCTATTATCCAAATTAAGTTATCTTTTCGTTAAAAAAAATAGTTTACTGAAAATTAAGTGATCATTTATAAAATCAAACAACTTTTTTTTGTTGTTGTATTAACAACAAAAACGAAATGAACAAGACATTGATAACTAGAAAGCAATTAAAAATAGAATTAAGTGAGAAGATTAAAAATAAAGTAAAGAGACGAATAATAATATCATGAGTCGGTATCACAGCATATTATTTGACATCAATTTATTTCAGTTGTTGAAAATTGAAATGTGATAATGATATAAGTCATTTTAAAATTTCTCTATGATTAAACGTCACAAATTTAAGAATTTTACTTAAGTATTTGCCTAATCAATAAAAAACGTATATTAGCCGACTATTCTGTTGAAGGATTTTGAGATTGAGTATTTTAGAGTAGCCGACTTTTGCCGTACAAATATAATTCACTATCAAGAAATTTTGTTTAATGAAAAGAAAAGAGTCTTGCAACGTGAAAATAATAAATAAATAAAATAATTAGTGAGCATGAAATTGAAATGAGGAGACATTGGTTGTTGTGCATCAGTAGAAATACTTCACCCTTACATAGAAATTTTAGGTTCGAACTGTCGGTATAGAGAAAATTCTATTGAGAGCGTTACTTTCAAATTGGCTCGCAGTATTCGATTCAAATTTCATCTGAGTTCCAACGTAAACTTCGAATATCAAATAAGAAATAATGAGTAAATAATAGTGAGCATGAAATTGATTGGAGGAAAATGAAGCAATTTAAGCTTGATGAAATTTAACAGAGACAAATTAGTTTAATCAAGCTCCAAGGATTTATTGAACATTATATTATTTTGGTGGCTCAATTAGTAGAGGTAATCCTGACCCTTGCAAGCAAGAAATATGTAATGTTTTTTGGAAAAACAGGTCTTGGGCCTTCAATACATCAGTAAGGGTGAATCAGCTTTTGGCGCTATTTACAAAGTTATTCAAATTATAATAATTTTGAATTTTTTAGAATTTGGAGATATAATATATTTTTATTCAAATACATAACAAACGATAAATGAGTTATACTATATAGCCTACATAACTATAGACCATATTCATATTGATTGGGGTTATATATCAATAATAATATTTTCACAAGATATATTGTACACAAACTAAGTTATAATGTATTTGATAAAAGTGTTGTAATGTAATTGTAAATTCAAAAAAAGAAAGAAGGAAAAAGAAGATATTTTTATAATTAATTCAAAGTATAATTTTTTTATTCTTAAATCGTATAATTACGTAATTTTCCTTAAAATTTGCCTTGGACCCTGATACTAGGGTCATAAGATGAATTGTGTTTAAAACAAGTAAAATACTCATTTGTCAAATACTCAACATTAGTTTCCTTTTTTCTTGGTTATCTAAACTTGAAAGTTTCCACATAAAGTCAATAGACATACTCAATCTATCGGTGTACACTAGTTGTAGACGGCTAGACTTTGAAGTTCAATTTCCATAATATTTCTTTTGTATATTGAATTATAAATATTTTGAAATCTCTATATCAACTACTTGAAATAACATAGTTTTTTGATAAAATAATGTTTTTATACTGCCCAAACTAACTATTCGGCATTACAAAGAATACTAAGATACAAAAACTTAATTATTCAATGAATTAATTAAAGATTTCAATTTCAGTTTATTTCAAATTATCATACGCCTCTTCAAATAAAAGTGATGTATCATACAATTATGATAAACACAATGAGTACATTACTTCTTTAATAGACGTTTTAAGATATTATATAGAGAAGAATAATTCAAAATGTGAAATCTTGATTTGCAAAATGTTACGAGGTCCACGAGGTACCCTCCTTCGTTGATTGCATAGCCCAACTCGCGATTGCAGTATCTCCAGCCATTTGATCTTCACGATCATGGACCACGAAGCCTCACCTTTTCGGCAGTGCCTGCTCACGACTATAGTTTGCTATAATTCACACATAACCACTTAAAAATAATTAATTACTCTCCATAGCTATAGTTTGATAATTACGATTTGTAGCTACATGTTATATGGAGGAGAGAGGAAAGCGAGATTGGGAGAGAGGGAGAGGCGAGAGAGAGGGAGAAAAGAGTGGGAGAAAGGTGAATTGTATATATTGGTTAGATAATTGTATATTATACATATGTATTTGTATATATGGCAAGAGAGATTGAAAAAGGGAGGAGAGAGGTGAGCGAGACTAGGAGAGGAAGGAGAGAGGCAAGAGAGATCGAGAGAGGGAAGGAGAGACGCGAGCAAGAGAGGGAAGAGAGTTGGAGAGAGGTGAATTGTATATGTATATAACTGTATAATATACATATACATTTGTATATAGGACAAACGAGATTGGGAGAGGGAGGAGAGAGGCGAGCGATAGAGGACAGAGAGTGGGAGAGAGGTGAATTATATGTGTATATAGGTTAAATAATTGTATATTATATGTATGTATTTGTATATTCTGGCGAATTATACATATACAAACATGATTAATTATACAACTTCGATGTCAGTCCACGTAATTAATGTATAATATTAGTCGCGAGTGGTAATTATAGCAAACTATAACTATGATGAGTAATTACATAGTATAAGTTTGCTTTGTTGCGTAATTTTACATATACAAAATTAATTTCGAACTCAATAAAATAATTAGACTAGAATTGAGTAAAACTAAAAAAACAAAAGGTTAAAAATCTCATCTCATTAGTATAAAACCACATAAATCATGTAAAATCAAATACATAAAAATTTGAACTTTACCACTCTAGATATGAGCAATGGTTCAATATCTATAGCACTTGAATCATCTTCTTCCCTTTTCACCAAAATACTCCATTACACTCAGTGCAAAAACCTTCCAAAAGGTCAATCTCTTCATTCTCATCTCATTAAAACTGGTTCTTCATCTTCTTGCATTTACATAGCCAACAGCATTGTCAACTTGTACGCCAAGTGCCACCGTTTATCGGACGCCCATCTCGCTTTCCAAGAAATACAGACCAAAGACGTTGTTTCATGGAACTCTCTCATCAATGGCTATTCTCAATTGGGTCGTCGAGATTCTTCTCTTTCTGCTCTCAATCTCTTCAAGTTAATGAGACAAGAAAACACCCTCCCAAATCCTCACACCTTTGCTGGCGTTTTTACCTCTCTTTCGACTTTGGGGGATTCCTTTACTGGGAAGCAAGCACATTGTCTTGCGTTTAAACTCGGTTATCTTTCCGATGTATTTGTGGGTAGTTCTTTGTTGAATGTGTATTGTAAGGCTGGTCATCATCTTGGTGATGCCCGCAAGATGTTTGATGAAATGCCTGAGAGAAATTCTGTTTCTTGTACTACGATGATATCTGGGTATGCGTTGCAGAGGATGGTTAAGGAGGCTGTGGGAGTGTTTAGTGTGATGCTATTGGAGAGAGGGGATGATGTGAATGAGTTTGTATTTACTAGTGTTCTTAGTGCTATTGCATTGCCTGAGTTTGTTTATGTAGGAAAGCAAATTCATTGTCTTTCTCTGAAGAATGGATTTTTATCGGCTGTTTCTGTTGCTAATGCTACTGTGACTATGTATGCCAAGTGTGGGAGTTTACATGATGCGTGTAGGGCGTTTGAGCTCTCTTCTGAAAAGAATTCTATAACGTGGTCTGCGTTAATTACTGGTTACGCACAGAATGGGGATTGTGAGAAGGCGTTGAAGTTGTTCTCTGAGATGCATTACCGTGGGATGATTCCCAGTGAGTACACTCTGGTTGGGGTGCTTAATGCTTGTAGTGATTTTGATGCGCTTAGAGAAGGAAAACAGGTTCATGGATATCTAGTGAAGTTAGGATTTGAGCCTCAAATGTATATTCTGACTGCATTAGTGGACATGTATGCTAAATGTGGTAATATAAGTGATGCAAGAAGAGGTTTTGATTATTTGAAAGAACCCGATATAGTCTTATGGACTTCCATGATTGCGGGATATGTAAAGAATGGGGATAATGAAAGTGCTAAGGGTATGTATTGTAGAATGCTGATGGAGGGTGTTATGCCCAATGAGTTGACAATGGCGAGCGTGTTAAAAGCCTGTTCTAGTCTTGCTGCATTGGAACAGGGGAAGCAGATTCATGCTCATATAGTCAAGCATGGTTTTAGTCTTGAAGTTCCAATTGGAAGTGCTCTATCAACTATGTACGCAAAATCCGGAAGCCTCCATGACGGTAATCTAGTCTTTAGGCGAATGCCTGCTAGAGACTTAGTGTCATGGAACTCAATGATGTCAGGTCTTTCTCAGAACGGCTGCGGGACTGAAGCCCTTGAACTTTTTCAGGAAATGCTTCATGAGGGAACAAGACCAGATTATGTTACTTTTGTAAACATTCTTTCAGCTTGTAGTCACATGGGTTTGGTAAAGAGAGGATGGAGTATTTTCAAAACGATGTCTGATGAGTTCGGGATAGAGCCAAGGCTAGAGCATTTCGCGTGTATGGTAGATATGCTCGGTCGTGCTGGAGAACTCTACGAAGCAAAAGAATTTATCGAGTCAGCAGCAAGTCATGTTGACCATGGTCTGTGTTTGTGGCGTATCTTGCTAAGTGCTTGCAGGAACTATAGAAACTATGAACTAGGCGCATACGCTGGAGAGAAGTTAATGGAATTAGGTTCGCAAGAGTCATCTGCTTATGTGCTACTCTCTAATATTTATTCATCTCTAGGAAGATTGAAGGACGTTGAACGCGTGAGAAGGTTGATGAATCTCCGCGGGGTAAGCAAGGAGCCTGGATGTAGCTGGATTGAGCTGAAGAGTCAGTTTCATGTATTTGTTGTTGGAGATCAGTTGCATCCACAAATCATACATATACGCGACGAGTTGTGGAAGTTAACTAAGCTCATGAAAGATGACGGATACAAACCAGATTTTGATCCTTGCTTAGAGTTAGAGGGAGTCATGGACTGACTCCATATGCTTTTATGGAAATTATGAAATTGGAGATTTGACTTTTATTAACCACATTTTACTTGTAGTCAAAATTTGACTCATTTCAGAATTTTTTGTCAACTTCTCCTCATAGATATATAGGATTTTTTTTAAAAATAAAATAAAATATATACATAGTAACTTTTCTCTTATTTATATAGAATGAGTATCATAAAAGGTTGATTTGCGTATTCTTCCAATCAGTAATTAAATAGGATTTATATTTTATAATTAGGTCTCATTTATTTGTAACTATATATATGACCAGATTCGAAAAAGAATTTTAATATCATTCAGACTCTTTTTGAAATCCTAATTTATTTTTTCTCTGTAAACCCTCACTCGTCTCTCTCTTTCTCCAAGTATCAGGCGGCTATCCTATTTTTTCATCTCGAATTGGTAAGATTTCAGAACTTTTTACAAGTACGTTAGTTAATTAAATTGTATATTCGCGATTTCAGGACTTTTTACAAGTACGTTGTTTATTAAATTGTATATTCGCGATATTCTTGCTATTACTATTCTTTGATTTATTTGAGACCTTACATCCAGTACTCAGTTTATAGTCCTAAGTTGATTAGTTTTGATAGTCAAAGCAATAAACTCGTTTTTATTTAGGTTTTGAATAGAAAAAAACGTGTATATATATAATATGGCTTTTTCTAACCTAAAAAAAGTAATAATTAGTTTTTTGAACAAATACTTATCCATCAAAATACCGTAAAAGTTTGACTGTTAATTTGATTTAGAATCACAGTAGAAGTCCACAGAATTGGAGTATGAACTGCTGACAGCCACAACATGAGTTTGTTCTGCCATGCTTCGAGAGGTATTTTTCAAATTTTATTCCAACACATTTGGTCATGATTATACGTGACAAATTTTATTCCAACACATCTTTATTCGTGAAAGTTATATGTTTTTTTGAATGCTTTTATTGTACATATATATATTAATATAATAATTGGCATCATGAATTATACATACGTAGAGCCGTTCATAGTATACTGAAGCCATCTAATTCCAAATAAATCATTGCAAAATATGGTATTTTGATATAAAGGTATTTGTTTGTAGTCTTGAACAAACTGCAATATCTTTAGGGTATATGTATTACATGTGAGTTCGGAGCGTAAAGGGTATAAAATATTAATAAAATTTTTAAAACGGTATATAAAATTTTATATTAACCAAAACGATAGCAATTTCTTCCGCCGGAAAAAGCGATTTTGCAAGATGTGATTTTTTTTTTTCATGAATTTTACTTTTTTTATTTTTTTCAAAGAAAATCGCGATTTTCATTTTTAAAAAAAATTCATGAAAATCGACGGCGCACATCTTTATTTGAATTTTTCTTTTAAAAAAATGAAAATCGCTGCTTAGAAATTATTTTTTTAAAAAAAAATCACATTACTGTAGTGATTTTGCTTTTTTCGGCGGAGGAAATTGCTATTGTTCCAATAATTTTGCCATTTTGAGTAATATAAAATTTTATATATCATTTTAGAATTTTTATTAATATTTTATACCTTTTAGACTCTGGACTCTATTACATTTACTATATGTCTCCTCTGTTAATGAGCAATAACAACAGATCAATAGCAACTCTTCATGAGCAACAAAAATAATGTTATATCTTATTTTTTTTAAAGCATTACTCAATTTTAAATCATTGTTGTACAAATACATAATCATCACACATAGTATTTAATTATCATATTACTATTTATTTATAAATCAATTAAAATTTATTCTATTAAATAATTAATTTTTTTATAAGCTGCATACCAATTTAGATACAAATTGCATGCCAATTTGTACAATAATTTGCTTTGCTAAAATGCATACCAATTTAGTTCCACTTTTAATTTCCGGTTCGATATCAACTAGACATAAGGTAAAATAAAAATTTTAACTTACAAAAAACCTGATAGTTTAGCATATGACTCAGCTGGATCTCCACTCATAAATTTTATTGCTTTTTTCTTTAGCTCCTACATGTATGTCAACAAAACACATGAAATTTCAACATATCATCGACTATACCTTTAGGAGTGTATACAATTGATGAATCTAACAAATTTATCTAATATCATAACATCTATAACGTCAGTAAGTCCTTGACTCTTTGCATAAACTCTAACTCTAACCGTAACATAACAAGCGTGATCCCCACAATATTTTCGAATTTTGAAAAGCCCCGACTGATTCAAACTTGATGAATTCATTAACCATGAACAATTTTATATACCAAATTGATATAAAAAAAACTACAAATACAAATTCACATTTATTAGTGGTCTACTAACATCACAATCTCTTCTATCAACAATAACTCCAAATTCTGGATTATACATAGCCATATTCTTGAAAGTTATGCACAACAATTATTTTATAAAGAAATCAACATTAACCTACTTTCAAAAAAAAAAAAAAACTTGCACACCCATATTATGATCGATACAAATCGATGACATCAATCACTAACAATATATTTAATCTCAATATCATTAATAGCAATATCTATTCTAAGTTGCGATGTTATCACATTTACTAGCCCACTATATAGACCGGAGGATTCATAAATAATTCCCTCTATATGAAAATCAACATATTTTTTTGTTTCATTAAAAAAAATCACGATCAATCTTACATAATACAAAAGAAAAATAAGTGTGTTATATTTATATTTAAATTTCATACCAACCTAATATTGAACTATTACTCATATCATAGGTTGTTTTCGTTAGAGGTAAAATTCAATTTTTTTTATATATTATATTTGAGTTTGCATGATTTATGTGATTTGACTCATCTATTAGACTCTAAGATTACGATGAGATTTTTTTTAGTTTTATTTAATCGCAGTCTATTTAATTTATTGAGTTCAAAATAAGTTATTTATATGTATTTAATTAATAGATTTTCACCACAAAAAATTTAAAGAAAAGTTGTTGGCTTTGGATATATTGTAACTTGTAAGTATTGTCTTACAAAAGATTTATTTGGTAAAATGAAGACATCATTTATTTTAGAAGACTATTTGTAATATCGAGATGGATAATGCGAATTAAATATTCACATTTTTTAAATGTTAGGTACATTTTTAACTGTTATACTCATTTGAAGGTGAAGGTTTTGTTTAAGTGGGGGAAGAAAAAAAAAGGTAGAGACTTTGAGGGGGAAAAAAAGCTAACCATAATAATATTTTGTATCAACCTCAACTAATTTTGTTTCATATTATTCTTGGAGTTGAACACCATATGAATAGAGAATTAATATTCATTGTAAATTATATTACCTAATTCAATTTGCATACCAAATACATACCATAATTAATTAACAAATTACTCAATATATATACTTGAAAAACAATGAATTACTGTCACAATCAAAACAAAACAATGAGTCTAAAAGAAAAAATAAAATAACAAATTATTTTGTCACAAACAAATAAAATATGATTTTTTTGACGCAATGTAATTTGAACATGTCATCCTCTTGTTGCCCGCTCGACGATATATACTCCAAGTAACTTTAGACCTTTTAAATTTAACATCATCAAAAATTCCTTTCAGCGTGAATTTTATTGCAATATTCTCAAGTTATAGCATTAGAGTTTGTCTTTTAGTATATAACATTTAATGTATCAAGTTATAACATATTATTATAAATTAAAAGTTGATTTTAAATAATTTAAAACATTTTTTTTAAAAAAAAATAAAGAAAAATAATGGATCAGTTTTTAAATGGAAAAAAAATATCATGTTTCATTATTTAAAATAATTACATTTAATAAATATAATAACTAATTAGAGCCTATTTAGGAATTTTAAAAAAAAATAACATTAATTAGTTACCTTAAAAAATTCAATTTAGTTGAAACCAAATTAAATTGTGATTTGATTCCTTAAAACACTCTAATAAAACGAAATTACATTAAAATATGTTATTTTTTTTCTAGATATCGTGTTTCTCTCTTGTTTGCATATTGCATTTTCGTTTTTTTAGTGATTGAAGATATTTTGTTGTTGAAAAAATGTGTTTTGTTGTGATGGACAACATTGTATCTATATTAATTAAACGTTTAACAGAATATATATTTTCATAGAAACATCATTCATACACTGCCATATGAATGGACAAACAAAGCAATTCATACAGAAAGCATAAAATGAAATTCTAAGGTAATTTCATACACAAATCATACAACAGTAATACATCAATTTATATATCAATTCAAACATCATTCAAGCACTGTCAAAAATGAGCAACCAAATCAATTCATACACAAAACATGAAATGAAATACTAAGGTACTTTCATACACAAATCATATAACAGTAATACATCAATATATATATCAATTCATACAACATTTATACACAAGTCATACAAAGTAATACATCAATCCACACATAATTCATACAATATTAATGCATATTACAATTGTTAAAAAACGTATCTATGACTTTCAAATTATAAAATAATACTCATACAGGACTAATACATCAATTCATACATCAAAATCATACATATATTATACAATGATAATACATATTATAATTGTAAAAATTCTTCAATGTGACTATGAAACTCATAAAGTGTTAACATACAAAACAAAAAAATCAATTCATACATAATTTATCCATAACTCATACAAAATTCATACAAAATATAATTGTCAAACAAGATAAAAAATTAAACTCATATACATCTGTTGACTTTTTTTATTTTTTATTTTTTATTTCATCAACAAAGTCAGAATCAGATTATGAAGATGTTTGAATAGCTTTTCCCTTCCTCTTCTTCCCTTTCTTTGGAGATCCTCTTTCCTTTGCCTCGTTCTTTTTGTTTTTCTGAAGCTTCAATTTAACAGAAAAACCCGTCTCTTTTTCAGTAGATTCGTGCGGTGGAGTTTTATTCAAAATATTAAACGAAGGAACGTGAAAATCATCAGATGATGACTCCTCAACCAATCTTTGACTTTTACGGGGTGTTCCACTGTCAAAATACTGAACGAAGGAACATGAAAATCATTAGATGATGACTCCTCAATCAATCTTCGACTTTTACGAGGTGTTGCACTAATTTTCTTCGACATTATATATGAACATAGCAGAAAATATTTCATGAAGGTTCTAAAAGCGTACAATATTGTTGAATCGTGTTGTGGAAGAGTAATTGTGGATCTTCGAGTTTTTGTATTTGGGAAAAAAAGTGATCTGTGAGGCGTGATGGATGATGAGTGAGGCATGTTGGTTAACAATTGTAATATGCATTAATATTGTATAAATTCTGTGTGGATTGATGTATTACTTTGTATGACTTGTGTATAAATGCCTTAACCCAATACTTTAATTTATTTCTGTCATTGCCATTCAAACATTTTAATAGCTACTTCACAAAAATTACTGGAGTACACATACTTAGTTATCATATTCTCAATATTTTCATACATTTTCAAAAAAATACAAAATTTTCTGCAAATTCATTTCAGTTATCACATTCTTCCCAATTTGATTATGAATATTTAAACTGAACAGAAAATAGGTCTAAAAGATTGCAAGATCCTCTAACAATAACAAATCAAAGTTCAAAAAAGACAAAAAGCTAAAAAGGAGAACATGCATCATCTAAAGCAAAACTTGGTGATTTTTTTTAATTTTTAACGGATAAATGCACAAGTACTTCATAAACCTATGTTCGAAATCACAAAGACACACTTATATTATATTAAAGTCCTATTACCCCTAAATTTATTTTCCATCTCTTTTCGTCCTACGTGGCACTATCTTGTGAGCCCAGCGTGTGTTGACATTTTTTTCAAACTAGTGTCACGTAGGCCTAAAAGGGATGAAAAATTATTTATAAAATAAATTTAGAAAATAATAGGAATTCAATAAAATATGTATATGGTTGAATGTAGAGAAAAGTCGTTTGAAATTAAAATTGGGAAGAATGTGATAATTGAAATGAATATGCGGAGTAGTTGGAGGAGTGCATTTTGAAGTGGAAAATGTGGATTGGGGGTTCTTGAACAATAATATATTTTGGTGTTTTGATTTTGTTGGAAAATTAGGAATTTTTGTATTTTTTATTAGAAATATTGAGAATATGGTAGCTAAGTGTGTATAATTAATGTGATCACAATTTTGTCTACACTACAATTTAATATTATCTAATATGATTTACACAATCTTTTGCACCACAGAATAATCAAACAATACTAATTAACAAGCTAACCAAAATAATACCAAATCATTTGTGTAAGATACCTAGTTACATAATGTTCATGTGTTGATTTAACAAGATCGTTCTAATATATATATATTATTTAAACTATTATATGCACCTTGTAATAACCATTAATTTATTATCAATACTTTTCATGCTTTAATCAAAATATTTTATAAAATTCGTTCTATATTTGTTGTTACTTTTTTTTTTTGTTATATGAACAATACCATCATATAAAGATTATACAACAATTAAACAAATAACACTACTACAGATGAACATACATGTTAAGATTCAAAATCAATTTTTAGATACAATATTTTTCAATATTGACGATATTGATTTACTTAAAAATTCAACAATTTTTTTAAAAATATTATTTTCAGACATCAAAACGATTCTTTTTATATAGGACTATATTTTTGTTGTTTCAATGATTGTAACTACATAATTTTTTTTTTTATAAAATTAATCCAAAAAAATTGGAACTCATATAAAAAATTAATACATACCAATTACATTCCATCTTTCGTGAATTGAAACGAGTTTAACAGGAGATAAATAAGTTGTTTTTGGTTACATTCTTTTAAGGTTACGGGAGATAAACATTAACTAGTGGTTATGATATTTGTGCAAGATAAATAAAATTTAAGAAATTAAATCTAATTAAATAACTAAATTGTGATTTATCAATTTTCCTTTTCCTTTTTATAAATTTTATTCCGTTTTGTAAAAATTTCCTTGCTATGTTGGTGAAAGATTAAATTAATATTATATAGGAGTAATTTGGGTGCTTAAATTGTATAGTGGAGAAATTTAAGAAATTAAATCTAATAAAAATAACTAAATTGTGATTTATCAATTTTTCTTTTCCTTTTTATAAATTTTATTTTTTTTTGCAAAAAATTCAGTGCTGTATTGGTGAAAGATTAAATTAATGTTATATAGGAGTATTTCGGGTGCTTAAATTATATGTTTAGGTAAAAAAAGTTTTAACTATACAATTTAGGCACCAAAATTACTCCTATATAATAGTGGTCTTAACATTTCACCAACATAGAAGTAGAATTTTTATAAAACTGAAAAAAAGAAAAAAAGAGAGAGAGAGAAAATTGATAAATATAAAATAAAATATAATGCATGATTGATTGTTGAATTGTATTTTAATTGCTTAATTTTCTCTCTTCTTCTATTTTATCTTTCAGAATCATTTCATTATTAGTTAATGTAACCTCAAAAACGTATTGTAATTTTAAAAAAAAAAAACAGGCTCCCTGAATTTAGTTAAATTTGTTTTAGTGCTTGAAAGTAACAAAGTGTTCGATTTTAATTGATGAATGATGGGAAGTGACAAGTATATATGCAGTTTTATTATTAGGATCAAATTTTTAATTTGTAGATTAATTTTACAAATTCTTGTATAGTTTTAGGCATGAAGAGACGAATATATAGTTTGATTAAAAAAAAATATCATTTGAATGTTTTTAAGTATTATTTAAAAGATTTTTGTTGAATTTTTATGTCAATCGTGTATTGTATAATTATTTTAAATCTAACTCGTATATTAATTAGGAAATTTTTTTTTAATAAGCATCAAAATACAACAAAAACATATTTAGTATTGTCTTATAAACTGAGTCGAAAGAGAGTATTATATACACACAACTTATAAGAACTAGAATTTGCGCATTTTACAGCAGGCCTGAAACATTTTGTACATTGGTCTTATAGTATATAAAATTATTATTGCAAAATTAAAACAGCAAGTCGTTGTAGTATAGTGGTAAGTATTCCCGCCTGTCACGCGGGTGACCCGGGTTCGATCCCCGGCAACGGCGTTTACATTTTTTTTAAAAAGCTTTTTTTATCACTCCGAGCTATCTAGTTTACAAAATATGTATTTAGTATTAAATTTACATATATTATACGTATTAAGTAACCTTTTCTTTCAAATGTGCTACTTGCACCATGCATTGTACTTCTCGCTATCCTACTAATGTAATTTCTTATATATTGGGAAAAATTGTATATAATAGCAAACTAATAACCTAAAATAAATGATGTAGCTACGGTTTGATTTAATTGTGCTCCATAGCAAACGTTTGCAAAAAATTGTCAGGCGCCTCTCTCCCAAATATCTCGCTCGCCACTCTCCTGCAATCTCTCGCTCGCTTCCTCACTTTTTATACAAACACAAGTGTATAAAAATTGTTTCTAATTATATAAAGCAGAGAAAATTGTATAAATACATATATTTTTGTTCCCCTCTCTCTCCTATTCCAGATCTCGCTCGCCAATCTCCCAAATCTCGCTCGCCACCCTCGCCTTTCTCACTTATACAAATAGAAGTGAAATGTATAAATTCCGTTTCTGTTTGTATAAAACGTGAGAAAATTGTATATACACATGCAAGTACATATATTTTCGTCCTATACACTTATAATTATACAATAAAAATACTCCCCTGCCCAGTTTCTTTTGCCTTTTTCTCTTTCTCGTTTTATACAATTTTCAAATTGTATCTAATTTCTCTCTTTCTCGTTTTATACAATTCGATTCAATTGTATATTCCTTGTCAAGTCTCTTTTGTCTTTCTTTCTTTCTCATTTTATACAAATTCAAATTGTATATAATCGTTTTATACACTTATAATAATACAATTCGTTTTGTACACTTCGTTTTTATACAGTTCTCTGCCCAAGTTTCTTTCTCTTTCTTGTTTTATATACTTCGTTTTATACAATTTGCTTCAACTGTATATGTATAGCGAATTATACAGTTTCTATGTTTGCTATGGAGCGCAATTATGCAAACTTTTCTATAGCATACAAATATGAATTTTTTATTTGCTATATGTGAAAGTTGCCCTACTTTAATTCTATCGTTTTCTATTGTTTCTTCTAGTTTAATTATCATTTTATCTTGTTAACATTATTATTCAATGTATTTTTACTTCCCTCACATTTTTTATTAGCGTCCACGAAAATAACTCTATCTCTCTGAAATAGGGATATAATCTGTGTACACTATACACTTTCCGACCCCCATTTGAATGCAAAAACGTGCTATCATCTCCAATATCTGACATTTACAATGACGAATCATGGGAGTCCTCTCTCTTGTCAGGGACCTCCACTAGGATTTGTGTTTTTGTTATCTATTTTTCCATATATACGTGTGTTTCTTGTCTATTACAACCCTTTTTTTTAGTCAAAGCCATAAAATTCTCAGAAATCTAACCTAAATTTACCTTTGCCAATTGGCATTTACTCCTTGTTCTCTGTTTTAATTACAAATAAATAAATATAGCCCTGAATTTTTATGGACCACCTAGAGTCAAGCCCTTAACTTTTCTTCACAAGCCCACTTTTAGTAGCCCGGTCCAAGTGTACTACGAAAACAACGATTTATTCAATGCATATATAAACTTTTATCTTCAAACTTGGTTATTTGATAATTTCGACCCCATAAAAAATAGCATGGGAAAATATCATCTTGTTAATTGTCACATAGTTATACAACATGATATACTTGTTTCGAAATAAAGTAGTATTATTTTTCGAGCAAATATATGAGAAACTTTGTTGGAACACTATTTTTTTTCCCCTTAAATAAATATATGTTTTGTTTTTTTATTTATTTTTAATGTGCGTGTTCTTTTTGTGTAGAATTTGTAGTCAAAGGCCGCCAATTATTGTCAGAATTCTACCCAAATTTGCCTTGGCAGCTAGTTAATGTTGGTCCTTAAAAATATAAAATACAAACTAGCCGTGAATGTTTATGGACCACTTAAAATATAAAAAATAATTAATTGAGACGAAGACCCAATTCTTTACTTTATAGTATTCTGTTAATTTCTAGGAGAATAAATATACAAATATTATAAAATGAAATTGCGAGTATTTGATAAGCTTAATAGTCCATTAATTAAGTGAGCCAACTTAGAACCCTAATTTTGGGAAACTCTTGTTACTCTTTGGATGTTTGTGGATCGGGTAAATAATATCTCTTGTGTGATATTTCTCTGTTTCAATTTCCGTATAGTATGGTTAGAGTTTTGATATTTAAGCTTCTGAATTTTAGTGATGAGTTCATTGAGTCTTTAGATTTTTGTTGAAATAGTATTTATAGTAAATTGTATTATAAATTACAATAATTAACAATTCAAAATACTTAAAACTTGTAATGAAATTTCAGCCAAAGAAAAATATGGTTGACAACTCTGGTTTTCTTAAATTAGGACAGAAAGAATAACAAATTACAAACCGCATAAGAGATGTAAATCACATTAAGCAAACTCTGTCAAACGAGCTCGACTGGAAAGGTATTTCCTGGTGAAATCGATCTCTGATCTCCCTTATGGATACCACATGTTTCACTAACAAACAGTAAAACACCCTTATAGACATGGGTAGATTTAGAGGCAGCCGAGAGCGTTCACCTCAATATAAGGTAATTATTCTTTTATGCATATATATATATAGAGAAAGAATTTTAATTTCCTAAACACAACATTAGAGATTGACCTAGGTATTCAGGAGTTTGAAAATTTATATTGATGTTCTAAGTTCCCTTCTTAAAAATACTATATTTTTATTTTTCGTACTCCATAATAAAAATCTTGTATTCGCCACTATTGTTGAGTTTATAAATGTGTACGCCTCTAACTAAAAGTTCACACTTTAAAATTATTGTGTCAGCCGTTTGAATTTATTTATTCTTGTTATTTCTACCTTAAAACTTGATCCTCACTCCTGGTTTGGTTAATGATGTTTGATTTGATTGGAGACATAACAAATCCCAAATTGATACTCATAGCTATATGATTAAGTGAACTTGGATAGTGTAATTACAAGTCCTAATATCACCATTATAAGTAATCATACTCAAATTCACTGGATTGTACATTTCCAATGCAAGCTGTCCATGATTAATAACAATTAATACAAAGATTTGTTTTTGTTGTTGCTTCATAATCTCATTTTGATTACTCCTAGGAAGATATGTATAACACATTATAATTAGGACTAAGGAGGAAGTTTCATGGGTCATAATATAAGAAAACAAATATGTCTTAATAATAGAAGATGGGTACCATGTCTGTCACGAGAACATCACGTGCCAACATGTCCTCTTTTATACAGTACAACTATGTCTTTTTATATAATATTATATATCTAAACACCTTCAAAATAATTAAACATATGAGTGTTATTTAATTTTCATTGTCTCCTCTTTCTCTAGGTTCTTTTTCTTCAGCCATATTATGTCAATGTGTTATGCTCCGTACTTTAAAATTATTACTACAAAATTGACCCCACACACACATAAAAAAAAAAAGGACCCCTCTAACCACTTACCCACCCACCCACTCAAACGTCAGGTTAAATTATATGTGTATATATTGATAATGTAAAAATCGTAAATTTACATTATTGAGAAGCGTGCGCGATAGAGATAAAATATTAAAGGGTACGTAAAACGATTGTCGTGTTCTCGCTAAACATGTTGTTAAATTAAGTTAAACTTTGTTGAATTAAATAGTAATTTAGGGACTATCTTGTCTACTGTTTGTCTCGTAATCTCAGTTTATCTTAATATTGGATTCTTAATTAATGATTGACAAGCTAATGTGAATAATTTTGACTCGTGACATATTGTTAGCTAACTAATAATAGATGGAGGGGAAAATTAAGCCATAATAGAGGGGGGGACTTGTCAGGTTAATATATATAGCATTTTATGAATTTAAGCCTAACATTCTATGTGTGTAATAATACAAAGTTAACGTACATCTATTTGTGCATTTAAAATGAGCAAAAACAAATTGAAACTTCAAGGAAATATCCTACTAAGCTTCTAGAAAAAGAAATTAAATTCCAGCAATTATTAAATTATATATAACTCAAAGCTTTTCCAAGAAAATAGTACTAATATATATGACTATATTATTGAAAGCCTGCTTACATGGCCGACCAAGTCATCACTTATCCCGGTGAATGATGCCCACAAAAAGACTCCTACCAATACCTTAAGCTTTTAGATGAGATAGTCGTTTACTTTAACATGGTATTAAAATAAGTAGAGATTGTGAGATCGAATCCGACTATCATTCATATCAAAATGAATTTTTATATGTTTGGCTCATGAAAAAGGAATCAAATTTGAGGGAGTTTTGAGAATATAATAAAAAAGTGATTGTCTCTCTAACGGCTTAAGCTTTTAGATGAGATGATCACGCTCAAACAAGTTGACAAGGTGGATGAAAATCATATAAGGAAAAATTATCGATGAATATTGAAACGGAATCTCATATTGGATTACAAGATTTCTATTCTCGTTATAAGACTTGATCATTCCTTCCTCTTTTGTATTAGCTTTTGAGATATAAGTTAGGCTGAACCTCTCTATCTACCAAAAGGTTAACTATGTTATCATTCAATTTTTTTTCCCACTAATTTGTGTTAAACTTTGCCAAATAGAAACACTTGCTACTTATACATGGAGAGATGACCAAAATTTATCTTTCTAAACTTTAAACAAAGTTATTGAATTTGGTCGAATCTAACCTAACAAAAACTACTTCAAACACTTTAGTCAGTACTATTGATATGAAATAAAAAAAATCATAAAAAAGGAGTGACGTGGCAGGTGATTGGGAAGGTAGAGACTAGAGATGGGCAGAGGTTAGATTCCAAGTGTATTGGGGTGTGTGGGGGGTGGGGTTGGGGGTAATTGGGGGGGACCTTGTTTCTTGGTAATGTCCTTTCTTTTTGTTAAATATTGCATGCTTTGGACCACACACACATTACTCATCCATCCTCTATATAAGAAAATACCTTCTCCTTTTCCCACTTCAAATCCAACTTCATCAATTCTTCTACTACTACTTTGCTCAGTCTCACACACACACAAAAAAAAAAAAAAACTTTCATCTTGATTTGAAAGAATTAAATTGGCAATAGAAATGAAGATGAACAATGTTGGTGGTTCAACTCATGATGAGAACTCAAAGAAGAAAATGTCAAGTAGAAGACTTGGAAAATTTCTTAAGGAGCAAAGAGGGAGGCTTTACATAATGAGAAGATGTGTAGTCATGCTTCTTTGTTGGCATGATTGATCATCCCAAGTGTAAGTTATTGAGCCACAATGATGAAAAATCTAGCAAAAGGCCCAGGCCCAGACTCCAATTCAATCCAATATTAAACAGAATGACAAAGAGTTCCAACAACAACTCGTGGCGTCTGGGAGGGTAGAAGGTATGCAAAACTCACCACTACTCTCTCGAGAAGATAGAGAAGATGTTTCCTAAATACCCTTGGCTCAAGTGCAATAAATCCAAGTACGAGACAATGAAGAAAATATAACAGATAACAAGGAAACATTGTGAGGTCTATCGGAAGCAAGACAAAGAGTTCTATCGATTCCAAATTCTATAGACCTTCAAGGCTGTTTAAACTTTATTTTTCCCAATTGTAAATAGAAAAGAGAAATATTTAATTACCTTAAATGTTATAATTAGTTCCAATATTTTCATATGGAGTTAATCATCTACGTACTACAATCGTTTTTCTTTGAATTGGTCTTACCACAACAAAATTCATGAGTGTGTTCATTCAATTTTGCTAAAGGGAAAATAGTTATTAATTGTCTTTTGCTTTCCCTTATCATCTTCTTTCGAATACATCAAAAATTAATTAATGAAAATAGTTTAATTACCGCAAAATACATTTTTAGAGACAATTAGTACTTTCTGTAAATGTCTCTAAAAATTATAGCGATATTGAATGAAATGACAATTAAAACTGTTGATAAAAGTTTTAATACTTTTTGTTAATGTGTATATTTATTACCTCTTAGAACTGTTTTATTATTGTTAGATATGTCCGGGAGAGACAAATTCTCAATCTAGAGTCAAACATGATAATCTTACAATTAGAATAATATTATTATATTAGAATAATTCAAACGATAACTAGCCATACTCTTTTGAGCTAACACTACAAGAAAACTATGAATTACATGGAGATTTTCCTGAGGATTCGTATGAAAATCCGCATGAAACTTATTTTCCTGCAAATTTTCATACTAATTCAAAGAAAATCTCTATATAATTCACATTTTTCTGATAGTGTAAACACTAATGATTTATAGAGAAAGTTACTATGTAAAATATTACAAATAGAGGCATATATATGGATCTTTTGTTGATGGTTTTAAGAATGAAAAGAAGTATAAAGAAAGAGGGGAGATAATAAGTTGTAATATATTATTGAATATTAGGTAATGATGGATATATTTTTGGTAGCTACAAATTATATTCTACACGGTATGGTTGGACTTGTGTGTGAAAAAAGGATAAGAATTATTGGAGGATGCATGTGCGTTTGTTCCCAAGTGAAATGACACCAAAATGTCCTGGCTAGCTACTATATATTTTTTGTCTTTCTTATTGGACTTCATATTTCCATTAAAATCAATTATCAAACTATGCTTATGGCAAAATACCTTCATGCTTGTCTAAGTTAAAAAAATATTATTGCCATTCCATCTAATTCTTTAACAAATAATATATAACATAGATTGCCTTAGGCTCCAACATATCTTATCTCATATCTATTTAATTAGTTTCTTGGTTTCTCAAATATATTAAGTACTAGTTAAATATAACACCAAGAGTGCTAATTAACTTTTATCCTATCAAGAGAATACTCAGTAATTAGTGTTCTCGTTAAGGTGTGGGAGTGGCCTAACTTCATGTGAAGAAGGCGACGTTGAAATGTGAAGAGAAAATGTATAGATATTTTAATGAAGAGGTTGACTACAGTGGTTATAAAAAACAATGTACGTAGATTGAAAAGACCTGAGGGAGAGGAGATTAGATAGACATAGCACAATATATTCATGCAACTTATCGAGAACATGCATGAGTTTAGATGGGAAGATATAAGATTCGATTCCTCTTCATTACACTTTCCCTCCATTTTCTCAAGTACATATATAGATGAGTGACACTTGTCTAATATAATTTTTAAATTCAAGATTAGATTAATTTAACAAGCATCCTAACTATGATTAAAATATTAAATTGATAATATGCAATATCAATCTCCACGCATATTTTGATACTCATTAATTACAATTTGTAAATTTTGGCATTGATAAAACAAATTCAAATTTTGTTAATATGTTCAAGAAATCTAATTATTAAATTGCATCAAATTTATATTACTACTATCACGGTACGTTTCCCCATTTTTATCTTAGCTAAATTAAATTAAATGGAAGAGAATGAATGTAAATACTATCAGAGATAATTTCAATACTCGAGTTTACTTTTGATATGTCAATTGAAAATTAGAACTATTATTTCACTCCCAAGTGTTACTTCCCTCATATGTTATTTAATTCAATTTTCAGACTAATTTTAAAATCAATTTGTTAAATTTATGATTACAAAAAGTTTTTCTTATTTATACGCATTTAGGGAATGATTTAGGGAAGGGAAAGGGGTACGGACGTTTACCAATGAAATTTATATAAATTGAAATAAGTGAGTATCAAAATATGTGAGAAGATTGCTATTGCATACTATAATTAAAAAATGGTTTCCAAATTTAATGTTTTAATTATAGTTAAGATGCTTGTTAATTTAATCTTGATTTTTAAAAATTATATTAGACAAATATCATTCATTTTAATGTGTATTTAAGAAAATAGAGAGAAAATATAATAGAGATAAGCCAAATTCGAAGATATGTATATCAAAAATATTAGTAGATAGTTCAGCATGATCTAACTTTCTTAATTTCTATAGTTGGTTTTGTGTTGTTTGTATAAATAAAATATTTAATTTTTTATGTTTTTTTTTTTTACTTTTTTGGTTAGTAATTTTTTGGTGTTTTGTTTGTATAAAAAATATTTCGTATTATATTAGTAAGGAGATTAATTTAAATAAAGTTCATTAAAAAAAATATCGAAGAAATTATAATATGTTTTTTGTTTTAGTTTTTAGAAAAAAATATAATAATATACATGAATTGTGTTTTAATTGTATTTTTTTTTAAAAAAAAAATATGTTTTACATTATTTTATTTATTTTTCCATTTTAAAAGTTGATATCGGTTATGAAAAATCCTGCCACTTATTTTAGCATTACTCATTATTTTCATTGTTGCCGTTACCATATTATTTGTTGATTACGTTGCTACTTGTTGTGTTTTCTGATTGTTTCAGGACATGGATTCTTTCCTATCATATTTACTTTACATATTTTGCTATTATAGATTTTACTTAAATCGAGAGTGTGTTAAAAATATTCTTTCTATTTTTATAAAATAGATATAAATAAACATATACACCACACTCTTCGAATTTTACAGGAAATTAAACCAAGTGTTCTGATGTTGTTATTCTTGAAGCAGTCTCCATAAACCTAAAAATCAAGTTGTTGATTCTGTGCTTAATTACTGAAAATATTACCGATTAAAACAACTTAAAACAAGTTGATTCTGTTCTTAGTTTACCGCACATTATTGCAAAAATAACTTTTAGCAGCAATAAGTATACTGCTAAAGTCTTCAATGACATCAGTTATTAGTCATTAAATCCAATGTCGCTTTGGAACATTTACAAATAGTGTTAATGATCGCTAAAAATGCATAGTATTATTCTACGACAATCAATATATATATATAAATGAGGATCTTCAATCAGCCTATGTGGCATGCCTCAATGGTGAGAAAAATATATATTTTTATTTTTAAAAAAAGGTCTTTTTAGATTATTTCTTTTTACACAATAATATTATGTGTATATATATATATATTGCTATTAATAAATTAGTTAATGAGCATTACACCTCCTAACTCCTAACCTTTCATATTCATAACCTTCAAAATATTTAATATAAAAATTATAACTCCTAAATATTACACCTATAAAAACCCACTTTGAGATATTCCATGATCGTTATTTTATTTTTATTTTCCTTATTCTTCATTTTTTATACCTTTGATTTGTTAATTTTTTTTTTGTCTTCTTTGATCTGATTTTTGCAGGAGAGGGATGTATAATGAAAAATGTTATATATTTTGCATATTTTGATTTTGTGAGGTAAAATGATTTAATATGTCTAATTATTATTATCACTTTGTTCTGTTGTAATTACATATATATTTGATATTATTAGGTTGAGTTGTTGATGATACAAATCATGATTCTTTTATAGAAAAAATAATTTGTTTTTTTTTTTTTTTTGCTTCTCTTTGTAGTTTTTTGAGATTTTTTTTCTTAATCTTGTAGTTTCTACCGACACTGATTGTCTTTATTCACTTTGTAAATTTGAAGAATCGTATATTTTAAATATTTTTGCTTGATTAGTTAATTAATTTTATGTATGTTTGTTGGTATTATTGTATGGATTGTTTATAGTTCTCCGGTTAAACCACTGATGTAACAAGAGTTAATTGGTTCCTTATCAGATTAATTAGTTAATTGAAAAAAACGCCAAGATATCTTATTTCTGATTTCGTCTAACAACATCATCCTCCTCACTAGCTATAAAAATGTTATACAAATATATAATAAATATAAGTAATAAAAAAAGTAATATATCATATCTCAATATAAAGTAAATAAAATACTAAATATTAAATTCAAATATTATATAGCTAAGAATCAAATAAATCGATTCCTGTTATAGTTTCGTATCTCACAATCACATAACAATGATATGGTAAAAATACATAATTTTAACGTTGCATTATTTTTTATATTATTCATATATAATTATTATTTATAGGCCAAAAATTTCACAATTTTGAGAATTTAATCAGCAAAAAATTAAATATTTTTTAATTTTATTTTAAAACATTCGTACGATTACTTTTTTTTTTTTGATAATTTCAAAAAATTTCTATTCCTTTTGACTAACCTTTTAATTCTGTGTCCCTTTTTAAATTTATTTTTAATTAATTTTTCTCTTAATAGATATCTCTCCTATAATATAAAATAAGAGAAAAAGTATATATTGTTCAAAATAATAGTAATTACTAAAAATAATGTTTATTATTAGAAGCATATTTGGATACTTTTAATAATTTGAAATTTCTAAAATGAGGTAAAAAGAAAATATGTCATATAATAAAATAAATCATAAAAATGGTGGAGGATTTACTTAAACATATTTTTGTTTACTAAAAAAATATATCTCATTTTCTTTTACCTTTTTCTCTTATTTTTATATATTTATTTTTAATTTAATTTATATCATAAACTCACACCTCTTCATCTTTCAAAACCTCTAGACTTAATTAATACTTATTAGTAATACCTATAACTTCCAACTTTATACCTTCATAACCCCAAATTACTTAATGTTTAAATTTGTGACATCTTAAAATCACATCAAAAAATATTTCTAACCAAATATATCTATGTTTAGCTTAATTGTCCTCTACTTTAATCTTGTAATGCAAAATCTATCGACAAAGACTTCTTTGTATAATTATTTTTACTTCTAATAAGAATGATACAAAATAAGATATATAAAAGAGAATAATTGATTATTTTTTTGCATGAAATTATAAGAGCAAGATCATTACTAAAAGTAAGACAAAAACAATTCTTGAAAACATTAAAATGTATTTGTAGATACGCTTAGCGGCGGGAGATAATCAAAATTATTATGAAATTATTTTTAAATTTTAAATATAATATGAATCATGAAAAATATAATAAAAATTAATTAAGAGAATTCATTTAAACATTTTGCTTAAATTAATAAAAAGCTTAAGACAAGCTAACTTGATTATGTTAAGATTTGATGCTAATTGTTACTGTTTTACAAAAATATATATAAATTAGTAAAAATACTAAAGACGAGCAAACTTCATTCTCTTAATTACGATGCTAATTGTTTGTGTTTTCTTAATAGAATTAAATAAGCAAAGACTAAAAAATAAAAAAATAAAAGAAAAAAGGGAGACTAAAAATAGCGTTGAAATAAATTTAAAATAAAACTTAGAATTATAGAAGAAAATTTATCAAGGAAAAAATTAATACAGATAATCATTTTAAATATACTTATTACTTAACCATTCATCCTCCATTATAATGATTCTAAAAATTTACTTAACTTTTTATCCTACACTTTAATTATAAGAAAATATTATTTATCGTTAATAATTATAAATATTCATATTATTTGTGAACAGTTTTTTTATGTTTACTTTATTCAGAAAAAATTCAAGAGTCTAATTATAAGTTTTTAGTAGATATATAAGTTTTTTTTAATCTTAACATAAAACCTTTTATCATTCATCTATAATTGTTCATTTATTACTTATTTTATTATGCATTTTAACAATAATATATTATTTTTATGTTAACTTTATATCACTAAAAATTATTTTACCGAACTAAAATCATGTATCACCCATTTTCTTTCAAAGAATCAATATACAGAGAACTTTATATCTTAATATATAATTATTGAATTACTTTTTTTAAGTCTTCAAATTATAGGTAGCTTATCTATTACGAATAATTTTTCATATTTCTAAGTCTGTTTTTGAATTTATTACTATTTTAATTCTTTTGATATTTTTAAAAAAATTTAAAAGACTAAAAATCTCACTTTAAATTTTTAACAAAACATCAAAGTTAACCATATTTAATTTTGAGAACTCATTCAAATGGATAATGAAGTCATAAATTCTTAATTATATATTATAACTAACATAAAATAATAGGTACTATTCAACCAAAAAAATACAGATATTTGACCGTACATGTATTTATTTTTTGATAAAATTAATTCATGTATTAATGAAATGATAAAATTTATTAACTAATCTATTTGAATTTAAAAATTAAATAAAAATGAAAACTTTTAGACACCGCGCATAGCGCGGCTAAGTTTACTAGTTAAACTATAAACGTAAATTAATTACCAGTTAAAATCATTTTTGACATAGTAATAGAGAAATAACACCATTCATACTCGTGTTAAAACTTATATTGAATGTATATTAATGTCCCTATATATCCTTTTTAAATTGTTGTATAGTACTTGTTCTTTTGTCCAAACCTACTCAATTTAAGCTGTAGAGGTGAGTAAATTAAATTTAATTTGTTATCAATTTTCACTTTATACTATCAAGAAATACATGCTTGAGAAAGATTAAATGCACACCAAAAGCATCTAGATTAATTTTTCTGTAGTAGACTAGTAGCCCTAGATATCCCTATGATTGTAAAATATGTTTTTCAAATGTAAAATTTGAAATTAATAAAATAATATCATATAAATTAAAATGAACTGTCGATAGCGTTGAATTAAGTCTGGTAAGTGGTAACTTAGAGTGGTACATAGTGCAGTAAAGGTATTTTGTATAGAGTGGATCATATATATATATAGTTAATACCTTAGATGGTCACTCAACTCTATGCACTCTTCTCTTAGAAAGTCACTCAACTTTCAATTTTTACTCAAAAGTCACTTAACTATGCACTTCTTTCTCAGAAAGTCACTCAACTTTGAATTTTAACTCAAAAATCACTCAAGTATCCACTCTTTCCTCAGAAAGTCACTCAATCTATTAAATTATTTTTTTAATTAAAATTTGTTGATATTAATTATTTATATAACAAACCAAAATTTTTAAAAAATAAAAATACTATTTAAACCATTTAGTGATCCACCCACATAACCCGACCCATTAAAAAAATACGATATGACCCATTTTATTTTGTCTTTAATCCTAATTCAAGTTTTAAAGAGAGGGAATAATTTAGGATTAAAGACAAAATAAAATGGGTCATATCATATTATTTAATGGGTCGGGTTAGGTGGGTGGATCACTAAATGGTTTAATTTATTTTTAAAAATTTTTGGTTTGTTATATAAATAATTAATATCAACAAATTTTAATTAAAAAATAGTTTAATAGATTGAGTGACTTTCTGAGGAAAGAATGGATAGTTGAGTGACTTTTGAGTTAAAATTCAAAGTTGAGTGACTTTTTGAGATAGAAGTGCACAATTGAGTGACTTTTGAGTAAAAATTGAAAAAATTAAGTAACTTTCTGAGAGAAGAGTGCATAGTTAAGTGACCATCTGAGGTATTAACTCTCTCTCTCTCTCTCTCTCTCTCTCTATATATATATATATATATATATATATATACACACACATATACACACACTGTATATGTCTGTGGTCATGGAATCTAAAGTGGGCTTTTGCACGTGTAATTTGTACTCTATTTTATCAGAGATTGGTCAAAATCAATGTGTCCTTATATGTCTTGGTCCCAAAAAGAAAAAAAGAAGAAAGAGAATACTAACTTGCTATAATTGTATAACTTGTAACAACAGAATTTAGTCACTTGTTGTTTAGAATTCTTTAACAGTAGTGAAAATCACTGATACATTAGTACAAGTGGCGGTGAATTGACGGAGTGGATTAAATTTGAAAAGTTTAAAAATGAGTTAAATAAAAAATAATTAAAATTTTATTCAATTATATTTCATGCGTTAAAAGTTAAGTTATTTTTGATAATTTTAAGATAAGATTCTTCAAAAATATGTTGTAAAGATTGAGATAGAAGTAATTTTTTCATGTTATTGTATTCATCGATATTTCTCTGTCCCAATACCATATTGTTCATAAACACGCGAATTTTTCGATCTTTTTTTTTCTAAAATTATTGATGAAATAAATATTATTTTGAAATGACTTTTTAATTATCTTGTGATAAAAATAACGTCTTTTCGGATTGAAAATACGTTTGATGCGCTCGATTGATTATTAACAATCTAACACAAATGCAATTTCAGTAAACTATTATTTATTGATCTCATCTTTTATCGAATTGATCATTCTCACTCGTTTTCGAGTTAATATCATGAAATGCTTAAAATGTATCATCACTTCAATGTCCTAATAATAATTTATCAATTACATTCATCGCTAAACGCGTTAACAATAAATAAAGCTTTGTCATTTCCAAATGTATCTATCTACACAATAATTTAGCCGTCCAGAAAGAACATCATCTTTCTCAGTCTTATTTTATGTAGCAACGTTTTTACTTAGACTGTTTAAAAAAAAGAATTTTATTTTAATATAATTAGAAATAATTTAAATAATAAAAAACTCTTTTATGTTTAATGAGTTGATTTACAGCCACTCATAAATCTAAGATTGTTTTAAATCACGAATTTTAAAAAACTTATTTTTTAAATATCAATATCAAGTCAAACGGTGCTACTTAAAATAAACGGTGAAGCATTAATCAACCATATAGTCATATTCCTTTCGAACTCTCTTTTCATAAAATTAATAATTTCATTCTTTACGTTTTCCTTTTGCGTGGGTCAATTTACTACTGTCGCCACTTACAAACAAAAAATTAAATTAAAGCATCTATATAAAAAGACCATTGTCAAGTCCTTGTCTTCCTTCTTTTCATTTTATTTAAGATGAACACTAGATTTAATTCTTTTCTTATATTCAAGAATTAGAATTTAATTCGAAATTTTATACGGTAATATAAGAGGTGAAGTCAATAAAAAATACATATAAAAACTAACTTAAAAAGTGAAAATTGTCCGTGTAAAAAGATAAATAATCACCTAATATTGAAATGTGTTGTAAGGGTGTACAAAATTGAACTGAAATCGAATTAAATTATAAATTAAGTCAAATCGGAAAAAAAATTTGACTATATTTTGGTTGGTTTGACTTGGTGTGGTATTGAAAAAAAAATCGACTATAATTGGGTTGGTTTGAAATTTCACTAAAATAGTCAACTTGAGACCAAAACAACCCAACATTATGTATATAATTTTTAAAGTTTATTTTATATATAAAAGTATTTACTTTGATGTAATTTCTAAACCTTACTTATATGTTTTCAAAATTTTTATTTTTTAATAAATCTTTTCAAGTTTTTTTGAGATTTAAAATTTTGAATAGTCCAATAAAGGTTATAGTCTATAAATATTAGTAATTATAATAAATCTCAAGTCAAAATCAAATATATACATATGCTAACAAAATAAATTGATTCAACACTAAGAATGACAGTAATATTGGATAATTGTTATTTAGTTTTACATTGATATAGACATTTAAAATACATAGCCTATTTAAATTTTTCTTTGATGTTTAATCATATAATTAATATTTATTCGACTTATTTGGCATGATTTGGTACTTCTAAATTATGATCACTTTCTTATGACTTATCAATTTGCAATATTTATTTTGTATGACTTCATTATTATTTTCTATTTGAATATTATAGTGTCATCACTCATCTCATATTTGTATATTTTTCTTAAGAAACAACTTAGATAGTTATATTTTGGTTGGACTAAAAAAATACTTGGAGCACAAATTAATTACAATGTTTGTATGTCGGGAAAATTAAAAAATTCGAGAAGTAGTTTGGTTTGATTGAAAAATTCAAAAATTTGACACAAATAATTTGATTTGGTATTTGAAAAATTCGAACTAATCAGAAAAAATCTGAATTTTATTAGCTTGACTTTATTTATAAATTTAAAAAATTCACAAAATTAATTGAATTTGATAGTTGAGAAATCCAAACCAATCAAGTCATGTATATCCGACCATATGCGAGACAACTAGTTATAAAAGTCAAACATTTCAATTTTCAAAAATTTAAGAGTTTTTTTTTTCTTCTAAAGATATATAATTGATTATGAGAGATATAAAAGGAAAAATTTGAAAGTTAGAAAAGTTTGTTCCATTTTGAGTATGAAAAATAGAAAACATATGATAGAAGATAATATCATAAATAACTGAAATTAGCAACCAAAAAGAGATTATTGAATTGCTTTTCTTTATTGTGAATAGTGAAATTGAATGGCAATTTGACTCAAAAACTTAGATCAAACTGCCACACATGCATGCAAGTGAGAATTTTGACAAAAAAATGTCGCACATGTGTGGTGTTTGGCGTGAAATGGTAGGGATCGACGCAAATTTAAAATAATCAAAATTTAATTTGAATATTAAATAATGAATAAGAAATAAATAAATTAAAAAAGTGAATCAATCCTAAGTTTTGAGTATACCTCTTGAAAAAGTTTCAATTCTTTGAATTTGTCATAATTCAGCATTATTTAATCACAATTAAATATTTAATAAACTCAACTTGTTGAATTTAATGAGAATGGGGACAAAATGAAATGCAATAGAAACTCACACTTACACTATATTTGTATCATTATTATCCATTGTATTGTATTGTATTATTACTACGCCTACAATGTTTATTTTGATTGTTACTTAAAATGTATTATACTGTATTATTAAATTTCGTTGTTATGTAACAATGAAAACCCATATATTATGGAACAACCAATTTGGTGTGTTCCCATTGAAACTTAATTTCTTTTTTCAATTATATATTTACATAATATTTCAAAATACTATTTTACCCTTTATCATAATTATATAAATCTAGTCAAACCTCCCAACACTAGAATAGTTAAGGATATTTAAGTAAATTTGTAAATTACAATACAGTGTGATACAATCTAACCAAACAATTAAAATGTTATTAAGCAACAACAAACAATACAATCTAACCAAACATTGTATCTCCATACAATAGAGTACAATACAATATAATACATTATGAAACAATGCGTAATAATGATCCAAACAAAGTGTTAGAGGTGCAATATTTGATGATATTTTCTTTTATATACAATGCAATTATAGAATTATAGAATTTATCTCTAGTTTCTACTATTTCTAGTCTATTTTTAGTGTGTGAAGCAAATTTTGATTGAAATTATTTTCCACATATTGCGCCAAGTTTTATAAGCAGAGTTTGTTAAATATATGATTAAAATCAGACAAATTTAAAGAATTAAGATTATTTAAGAATAACTTAAGGGGCTATTTTGACTCAATCTTTAACATACATGATCGTTTTTGTTATACTCCAAAAAATGTATGTGTGAGAAAATGACAAATATTGTTAAAAGATCTTGACTATCATGTATTATCAAATAGAAACACTTATGTTGATCGCCAAGATTTCGATTAAAACTTTTTATGAATGCCATAAGTTATCCATATATTTTTAGGAGCGTTCTTACAATTTCTAATACGATATTTATTTTTTCAAGCTTGTTATAACAAAATCGAAATTAAAACGATAGACATATAAAATTCTATTTGAAAAATTATCTAAGCCTTGTTACCTTTGGGCCACTCAAGGGCCCGTAACTACAAAGGGTTGAAGGCCCCCACATATCCTACCTACAATCATGCACACTTCATATGAATAGTTTTCGATTAGAAATTCTAACAAATCATCATAAATTATCCTAACAATTTCAAGAAACATGGTTACGATTTCTAGCGTGAGTCTATTTTTTTAAAAACTATTTTTAATGAAATTATATTCAAACCATAATATAAAAAATAAAGGGTAACTTTCACATATAGCAAACATAAAATTCATATTTGCATATTCTAGCAAAGTTTGCATAATTACACTTCATAGCAAACATATAGATGTATAATTCGCTATACATATACAATTAAAGCGAATTGTATAAAATGAAGTGTATAAAATGAGAAAGAGAAAGAGACTTGGCCAGAGAATTATATAAAACGAATTGTATAATTATAAGTGTATAGAACGATTATATACAATTTGAATTTGTATAAAATGAGAAAGAGAGAAAGACAAAAGTGACTTGGGCAGGGAATATACAATTGAATCGAATTGTATAAAACGAGAAAGAAAGAGAGAAACTATAACTATTTAAATTTGTATAAAACGAGAAAGAGAGAAAGTTCAAAAGCTGACAAAAAATATATGTATTTATACAATTTCTCTAACTTTATACAAACACAAACACATTCTATATATTTGTGTTTGTATAATGATATATAATTATTTAAAAAAAATCGGATTTGGGGAGAGATTTTAGGAAAAATTGAAAGAAATTGGGAGAATAAAGATAGCTAACAAATTTGTATAAAAATAAAGGGTGGGCCACAGTCAATTAAAAATATTTGATTTGGGAAGAAATTTTATGGATAACCGAAAGAAAATGGAAGAGAAAAGATAGGGAATGAATTTAGATAAAAACGAATCTTCCGCAGTGGGTCCATACCAAATGACAAAATTTGTGCAAATTTACTACGAAATACAAATATTTTAAACAATAGCTATATAATTTGTTTTTATTTAAATATTTGCTATTATGTACAATTTTCTCAAAAATAAACTTATTTGCGTTAATCATCTAAACCTCGTTAGTTTTAGGGCCGGGCCATAGTTGTACGGGCCGAATGACCCGTATCGCTTTTTAATCATATTACACATAAATAGTGGAAAATTTTGGAATAATACCCTTTTCTTCTTAAATATCGTTGCCCTTTTTGCTTCTCTTTTTCTTCTTTCACTCAAATACTATAAACAAATTCTTAAAAACATTTAAAATAAGTCAATTTAAACTGACTCACTCGGAGTAATTTGAGAAATAAGAGAAGCAATTTATCATAGTAACATATTTTAAATGATAATTGGTAAAGTTATCAGTGTTTATTAGTTAAAAAATCCAATACAAAATGCTGAGCAGATTTGAGAAATTATTGGAGCTAAGAGAAATTGATTCTATTTTGCCAGCGGACAGTAGGGTTTGCACCTTACAATGGATTAATGACAACTGGCAGTGATCAAATAAATTAAATAATTTTTCTATCTCAATTTATAAGATATTGTTTAACTTAGCATAAAGTTTGGAATAATAATAATATATATTTAAAATTTATAGTCTAAAATAAATTTTAGACATTTATATGAACAAATCTTTTTATTAGCGGTTAAAAAAAAGAATTTTAACTATTTAAAAATGACATTTTTTAAAACGAATTAAAAAGAAAAACGTGTCGCAGTTGCACTTGGATTGGACAGCTTTCATCAATTAGGCTGGGGACAACAATCAACATTGGCGTATCACAGAAAAATCTTATCTGTACAAACCTGACTTTCAATTTCATTTTGAGAGAAATATAAAATTGTACGAATAGACGCACGTATTTTACGTGGTATCATACATAATAATTTATATTTTATGTAGTGTTCTACGTATTTTATGTCATAAACTTTATGTGTGTACTTATTTAATTTTATACAAATTTAAATGTTTACTCGTGTATATTCAAAGTTGGATGAGATAAATGTGAAATGATGCAAAATTAATAGGCATATTTATATATTATGCAAAAATTTTAAATTTTTAATCGAACTTACTATTCATGATGAACATGGTGTTAAAAGATGCTGAAAATTATTCAATTGTATACTACATAGTTTTTTTGATAGTGATTGTGTACTAATTGAATAATTTTGTATCCTCAATATGCTAACTAGCTGGCAAGCTGTATCAAAGGAAGATGTTTCATCGGTTTGAGGATTACAATTCAATTATTACAATTATGAGATTCATTAGAGAATTTTGAAAAGTTTATAATGTCACTTTACACCTCTCAGTTTCTTACATACATTTTGTAATATAATTTCAATTTATTATGGTTTTGTAAGGTTTTAGGATTTCTATTATTAATAATTATGTTGCCATGAGAGTGCAAATTTGAGGCTTCTCAGGGTAGTTTCTGAAATCTATCTCTCAAAGGTAACTAATCAATCATATTGTTATTTTAACAAAAAATCATATGAAATCAACAAAATAATGTTCAACGCTCGATGAAATTGTAAATATGACATGCATCTATTGATTTGGTATAAACAGATCATGGATACATGTTTTTACAGCCTCAGTTTTTTCACAAATCCCCACTTTGATGTGTAGAAGAATTGTCATATATGATATGAGTTAGAGAATAAATATTCATCAACTTGAGAAAATGCACTACTCCATAATGTTACCTGATCATATATCTTGAGTTTAATAAACATTTTCTTAAACCCTTCCATACATGAAGTTTGATATAACCTCTTATCTCAAAATTGAAGTTTCAAATACACATCGAGTACTAGTGTTTATTCTGCTGGTCCTCTTATAATGTCACTTCTTCCATTCATAGGAGAGACGACAGCGAGAATAACCAATCCACCCAAAACAACAGTCAGGACACCCAAACAGTTCACTAGCAATGCCTCGGTGGAGTAGCGTGAGATTATGTGGCTTGCTTGAAGGAATGTAGCTTTCTCTAAGAAGCCAGTAGCACAGGTAGCAATAGCAAGGGCGTATATATAGATGCCAAAAAAGACATGCCATGGTAGAAGAGTCGCTCTGCTGTTCCTTGAACCACCTGGATACCAGAAAGTTGCAAAACCGACAGCCCACTGTCCACAAGTTATTGAAAACCAAATTATGCACTATGACATATAGTAATAAGGACACGGCAAAAGAACAGGAAAAACGATACAACAAGAGAGTAGCATAGGAGCATTAAAGAGAAGTACCTGGACGCCAAATAGAAAAAGGCAAAATAAGCCCAACCATGAGTGAAGACTGTAAAAGTTGTCGATTCCTTTGTCATTATGAAACTTCCAAGCAGCCCATAGACCAATTAGACTCAAAAAGAAAGCCAAGAACTGCAGGACAAGATGAACTGATTTCCGGAAGCTCTTTGTTCCTGAGACTGTCTTGTACGCCAGCATCGCTGGAGCAATCCACACCAAATTTGGAGATTAACATAATCCATGACACAAGAGATACAGAAGCTATGCTGAATTATTCTGATTAGGATGCAAGAACTGAAAATGTAACTCAACTTTATGTGAACACCTTATTTTTGACGCTTTTAATTACTCCCAAAAAGGTATAATTTTTCTCCTATATTGTGCATATTTTAGTTTACCCTTTTATTTTATTTTAGTTTTGCTTTTCTTATTTATGCATTTTTGAATATTTTTATATATATTAAATTTAAAAAGTGCCAAAAGGACTCAATTATAGTTTAATTGGGCCAATTTGGATCCAATTCCGCCAACCCAATCAAACGCAACCCGATCTAGTAAATTGTCGCTCAAAACTACGTAGCTTTGGTTAAATGGGTAGAAATCAATATCATCCCTCTATCCTCTTTTGACCAATGACCCTCGTTTGACATCTCTGTCAAGTAGAAAACATCTCAAAAATCATATTTTTGACCTCCATTATTCTCCGTCTTCTTCCTTCTCCTCCTCTTCTTCTCCCCACCACCAGCCACCTTACAAAAACCCTTCAAGCTTCAATGTGTGCAAAAAAAGGTGTGACAACTCTGACGACTTCGCTAGGATACCTAACTAGGATTCGAGCTTTGTTTATTGATTTTTGACTTTACTAGTTACTTGGATACATATTGTGTTCATTCCCTAATGTGGTCTTTGTTGCCTTTTACAGCATTGATAATGTGTGATTGTATATATCCACTATCTCTCTCGCAAACCATCCTGAGCCTCTTAACACATTCACCACCGTTCATTGTGTGCGCAGATAATGGAGACCACATTCCTCAACCCTTCCTTTGCGACTAGGTACAAAGTTGAACCAGTCAACACCGAACTTTGGTGCAAGTCTAATGATAGAATTGTTCCAAGAAAAACATTTGTAATATATATATTACACCCTTCAAAGTAGGTAGCTCTCTTTTACACTGTGTCAATGCACAAAACATTGTGTCAATGCACAAAACATGTCTCCTAGAATCATGGGTATAAGGGTGGGGTTATCCATTGTTGTTAACGCCCTTACTACACCCAGACGAATGTCAATATGTCCATCCTGTTCTGGAAAAACAATAAGCTTAAAAAATGCAACCATGAAAGCAAAGCACCTATGGACTCTCCATTTTTCTGGATCCCCAATATTGCTAAGTTGACCATGATACTTTCTAATCCTTTCATTTGTGACCATACCTCTAAACAGAAAATTCAGAGAAATCCATCTGTTTCTCAAACTCTATTTCTTCATTTGATTAACTTTCAAATAGTCCCGAAACTTATTCCCGTTAATCTTTTAAGAGATAATAGGTCTTTTCTTATGGAGATCAGAGTCCCGAAGACTAGATCCCATCCCCATAAAGCCTGCAATTTCTTCCAGAGTTGGGGCCAGTTCATAATCCGAGAAGCGAAACACATTATTCTTATAATCCCACAGATGAATCAATGCCTCAAACACATCTCTTCTAGGGTTGATTTCCAACATGTGCACTAGATTCCCCAAATGACCTATCTTTTTTTCAGCCATAGTCCCCATGTTTCTCCATCATTGCCACAGAGGAGTTAAGTTGGTGAACAATATTCTCCAGGAAGTCGATGTAATGAAATACCGATAGTAACAATAAAAAGACTACAAATAATAAAGAGCAAGCTGGTGATGATATTTCTATCGTATTGTTTATTTATTGGGTGTCTACTTACTTTTAAGTGTGTGTGTGTGTGTGTGTATATATATATATATATATTATTTTTTATTTTTTCTGCTAAAGAAGAGAAGTGCTCAGTAGTTAAGAATGGATAGAGAGAGTTTCCTCAGTTATTATCAGATTAACACGGGAATGTAAATAGAAAACATCCCCTGGGAGATTATTTAATAACCTCATCATTGCACCTCTTTCTTAATCAAATTAGGCAACACTTATAAGTATATATATAAATTATCAAAGAAACAAGTATAGATAATTTTCCATGGTGTGAGATGGTGTAGTTGAAAGGAAGTAATGGATATATTCTCTTTTCTTTTGTCATTTTCATCTAAAGGGTGAAAGTTTATTTAACAATTACAATTACATTTCTCACTTTTAAATTCTTTTTTCGTGGCCTTTCTTGCTCACAAAGCTAAGGAGAAAACAGAAAATCATTTACATTCATCTAGCAATATATGGATGAAACAATAATACATGAGATTTCTATCAATGACTTGTGACAAAGTAGCTCTCTGAAATGAGTCATTATGCATAAGTTTTTTTTTAGCTATATAGCGAAAAAAGTGGCATGGTAGAGAGCCATTTAGTCTCTATTTATATCCTCTCCTTATATATAGCATATAGCTTTTAAGAACACTCAACAACAATGATTAAAATTAGTGTGACTGATAGTCTTAATCTGTTTTTTAATAAGGTAGTTTGACTTATAGTCTTAATATTTACCTTCACCATTTAGAAGGACAAGGCCGATAACCATTAAAACAGGATGAACCTGCATGAGACAACATGGAAAGCACAAATAAGATAGAGTTTGTTTCAGTCTCCGAAAGGCTCTGAAACTTGAATCACAGTAAAAATCAAGAAATAGATCTCGACTTTTGTTAGTAGGCAGATGTGTTATTTGTGGTAGAAAATGCAAAAATTAGAAGTGACGAGATTGATTTTTCTTGTTAGGCATATCCTACATGAAACGAGTCACCTAAGTCTCTTCCTCAAACATGACGCACATCAAGTTCACCAACTGGGAGAAGCAGCAATAGGTACAACTACAACTGTACAAGAGCTATGACTAAAGCATCATTTGCTGCCCAGTACCTTTTAAGGAAAAATGTTCTGCAATATCGGTAAAGATAAGAGAACCAAGTATATAAAGGAACCTTGATCCCAATATGGAAATTCAAATGACCGTCATCACAATAATCACTTTGTAGCCATAATCCAATACTTTTGAGCAGTGTGATAACTGATCAAATCCATCAAATACACCCTCAATCCCAAACAAGACGGGATCAACCATATGAATCCACACTATCAACAGTCTGTTCTATTCAGGCCAATTCATCCAATACCCAATAATTTGTCGTACGGACAGGAAAACATAAAAGGGCAATCCGATATCCATGCTAAACCATAGAGGGATCCGGGCTCTTGAAGTCCATGGGTGTTCCATACCACTACAATACACTTATCTATAATATTTCTAGTTTCGACTATATCTGGAGAGAGCACTGCACTAGGACAGAAACCTCACCTTTGCACCAAAACAATAAGTGCATGATATGTGTTTTTTTTTTACTGCTAATCAATATCTTAAGTCGTCCATTATTGCTCATTTTATAGTGCTAACACAGTCACAGAGCGGGTAAACAAAATTAGTCGAAACAGGAAAATTGAAGGAAGCTTACGTTAAAGATGAGAGCTTTGTTGTCAGAGATGAGTGCTAACCCTCCTCTGTAATGGACATTCCAAATCAACACCAACGCTGCCACCGCAATTCCGATTACTCTCACCAATAAGAAAATCGGAAACCTTACCACTGGCACTGCCATTGATAAATCCTCAGAATTAGTAGCCTCCTCAATAATGCGAAATCTGCAGGTTGTTCAATAATGTGATGATCGTCGAATTGGCAGAGCTAGGGTTTTAGGTTTTAGATCTCTTCTTGATTAGAATTCACAATTACGATCTTTTGACTTTCACAGGGAAGATAGGTGGTCCCCACGTCAAGCTCCACAAAATCTTTTTTATTTTTTTTTGTACAAATTGAATAATATTTGGGGAAATGCTGAATAATCTATTGGATTATTGCTTTATGGCAAGGGTGTGTATTAATCTTATTTATTTTTTAAATATTTTTGATCTTGTTTTCTTTTTCTTTTTTGGTCATTGTTTGAAAATGGGTTAAAATTATCTTCTAACTAATTGAAATAACTTATATATACCCTAAAATTATGTTTGAAATCAAAACGATCCTTGTTGTTTATATTTTGGATCACAAATAACTTTAAAACGTTATTTTTGCCATAGAAGCTGACATGGTAGTCCACCTAGCCATTTCAACATGGCAAAATATATTTATCTCAATAATGATGTTTTTCCTTATTCGTCGCCTATCACAAAAAGAAATCAAATATAATTCTTTCATTGTTCAGTTTGAGTTTGTTATTTGGACTTTGAAACTCCAATTTTTAAGTGTGCTGAAATTTATTTGAAGTTGTGATTGCATATTGAAGAATTGAGTTCATTATTTGAATTTTCGGATCCTAATTCACAAAATTAATTTTAGATTTTCAACCTTGAGAATTAAATTTTCAACCTCAAATTCGATGACTACAAAACTCAAACAATGAACTCGATAACACACAATTACTATATAAACAAAATTCAGTGCACTTCAAAATTGGAATTTCAAAGTTCAAACAATAACTCTAACAAGAATAATGAAAGAACTATTTTTGACTAAAAAAATTTAAAAAAAAATATTGTGTAGGAGATGAACAAGGAAGAGTAACATCATTGAGAGGAGAAAATTTTTGTCATGTTGGACTACCTAAGTGGACTGTCATGTCAGCACCTATGACAAAGATAACATTTTAACAGTATTTATGGTCCAAAACATAGACGACTCTAGCAGAGCTAGAATTTTGTCTAAGGGGTGTTTAAAATATAAGAATTAGAATCATGTAGAAGTCAAGGAGTGTTCATATTTAATATATATACATAAAAAATATTTGTATTTCTAACTACACAATGTATTTTCAAACGAAGGGGTATTGATCGACACGCCTTAACTACATGTGGCTCCACCACTGATAGACGACATTTGATCCCAAACATAAATAAAAAAAAATATATGAACTATTTCAAATATTTCAAGTGTAATTTTGACCCTTTTTCTGTTAATAGTTTGTCTTTCTAACTTTGATTATAGTTTGCTCACATAAAATTCCAAAAGAACTCCAAAACATATAGTCTTAACTAGAGTAAGGATAAGGGTATAGAAAACCACTTTTGTAAGGATGGTTACCCTCCTCTCCTTATCCTATTAGATATCCAGAAACTCAACTACCCATATGTTGGGATGCACTCAGACCAAAGTTTTCATTTATGCCTGGCCAGGTAAAACTTCTACAGTAACTTTTAATTGACTTCATCATCTTTGCTGAGTTAATGAACATTTGTATTCAATAGGATTAGATTTCAAATATCACTGATTTAATCAATTGTATTGTGCTAGCATGAGATACCTTTTTGTTAGTAGTGGTTCTCACTCCACTATTTTCAGTTTCTTGAGGTTGATCTTCAAAATGTTACAAGTGAACACAAAATAATTTAAAACTGAGAGATGAGTCGATCGATTATTTGTACAATGTCATGCAATTTGAATATATACAATGTCACATTAAGACATTATTATGAAACACAAGAGGATGGATATCAACAGATTTCAGGGTACAATAATTGAAGATTAGGAACAGCTTCTTTTCACCATCATGTATAACCTAGAATGAACTGGGAGGATAAAACAATATGCTGCAGACTTAGAAAGGGCTGATCCTGCGAGCTAACTTTATCAAGATTTCTGGAGCAAGCCGCTTTCTAGGAGGCGCCATAGCATCCTTAGCGAGAGCTTCTTTGTCGTTAGCATGTATATATGCTACTATATAGTCAAAAAGGTCATCTTTACCACCTCTTAGAGGATCCTGCAGTTCAAGATCAGTTAATTTTACAGCAAGACACTCAAATTTCATCTTTTCCCTAATGATTTCAGAAAAATACTACCACGATAAGTAGACTACATAAAAATGAACAAAGAGTGCATACATGAAGGAATAAATCCAGGTGAGTTCTTCCATCATACAAAACTGATTCAGCTTGAACTCCCACTCTGTGAAGTGTTTCTACAAATGCTTTGCTGCAGAGTACGAGCAAGTTCAACATGTTATTGTACAAGTTAGCACTTAAACATGATAGCCATTCTTTATGTAATCCATTAAAGTAAACGTGGTGGGTCATCATGGCCCTTCAGAAGGAGTTCAGACCTTGAATCCGATGGAATGGAGCTATCTGAAGAACCGTGAAATAGGATAATGTGAGGCAGCAAATGGACAGCAGCTTTAGAGCTCCGATCCTGTACCATAATTTCAGGCGAGAATTTTTGCAATGACTCCTCCCCTTCCATTATACTGTAGATGACAAGTTAAAATCTCAACTTCACAGTAGGTGTGGTAACATAAGCTAATTAAGGCTTTGTTTCGCATGAAGGAAAATATTTTCTTGGAAAATGTTCTTTTGGGAAATAAGTGAGTTTCTTATTTGTTTTCTTATTCGTTACATAAGCAAAAGATATCTAACTTAAAGGCATTCGTATGTAATCTTAGATAATACTATGGGAGGGTGGGTAGGGTAGGGGTGTGGGTGTGAGGTGGTTGGTATGGTGGTGAAGATGGAGTATGGTGGAGGGTTGGGAAGACACAATCGATGTGGAATATCACTCGTGAAGCTTGGTTTTTCTACTTACCATAGGGAAGTCATTTTGCTCATTTATAAGGAACTTGTTTTCCTAGAGGAAGTGTTTATCCAAAAATTTTGGCCAATCGAACATGAGAAAACTTAAATTGTTCCTCCACACCGGACACACCCTAAACTTTTGCCTGTTACGTGAGATAACGCTGTTAGCCGATATTTACCTCAAGAAAATTGAGCGATATAACCCTCTGTTATTGAAATGATCAACTAAATTGGGCAAATTATACCTGTCAAATCAAACAGTGGAACACCAATTAGCAAGAAATCTAACATAAATAAAATAAAAGAAGAGCATACCAACTGAAGGAAAATAAGACATAAAACGCACACAATTCTTTGGTGAAGCATTTGCAGCACCAAAAGAATGCTGCAGGGAAAAAGAAGGATACAGCAACATGGTATAATGAAAGCAGCAGAAGTTTAGGGAAAGAAAAAGAAGAAAATCTAATTCCTTTTATTTGATTTTGATCATGTGAATTGCAACTGTCCAGATCGAAGACAATAACCGATAATAACTTTGCTATGAAACTGGCCACTTACGCGCCTGACAAACCAAAAAAAGCTTTTATTTGGGAGGTGCTCCAAGAAACAGTTTCTCCTCTAGATTCTTTGATCGCCTGCTTCACAAGAACACAAGAAGAGATATGTGCACCAGCAGATTGACCCATGAGATAAATCCTGGAAAATACAGACAGCATGACAGAGTTGAAAATATCAAAACTTCGGTAAGTACAGAAAGGCTTCTTAGGAACTGTCAAGTTTTTCTATTACATATTTTTCTGCTCTAGTTTGTATAGTGAATAACTAGACTGTCCGTCAAGTCATCTGAGTCCAGAAGGATTGCTATCCAATGTCCTTCACATCCATAAATAAGAATTACGAAGTGTCGTACAATCTAGAGCTGAAAATAATCTCAATTATCCTTTTTAGTGATTTCATGCTTATTCAATTCTGCTCAAAATGCAAATCAGGGGAACGATGTTAAACCTATTTGGGTCACCACCATGATCAGCAATGCTGCTGCAAATAAATGAGATTCCCTGAGACACATCTTCCACCATATCTCCTATTGTTCCCTGTGGAAAGTTTCTGCAACCAAAGAGTCCATAAGCATCTTGAATGTGGACAAGAAAAGTGTGATAGTGTGATGGCACTGCTGACCAAGGAAAATGGGAGGGCAGGGAAATTAGTAACTGATGCAGTGTGTATCATACTATATCATGATGTTTTTACCCCGTCAATATATTTTTGGAAAAAAAAAGTTATTTTTTCACGTAGTGATACTAAAGGTTAACGCAAAGCCTTAAAGATAAAAAGTGGGGCCTGTCCCATATATCAATGCGTAACAGATCAACTAAGATTGCCTTATGGAGAGTGAATATGTTAAACAGAATTGTGTTCTATTGATTCGCTATAAAAATCATGTCTTGGTTCCCCTCTATCTAACGAATCATCCAGGAGAACCAGTAATATAAACACATTACATGCAGCATGAAAGTGGACGACAACCTGTAGTTAAAGAATTCAATCAGTTACCTGTAATCAATGCATGCCACTATAATGTCATGTTCTGATAATTGCTTTCCCAACAGAGAACCCCAGGCCTTGTACCTGCATGAGTATGTGGACTTCAGATCAATGTTATATTCAGATAAGCACATCATCCATCCAATCCAGGATTGAACATGCCATGAATAAAGTAGAACTTATTAGGGATATATAAGTGCTAGAATCTATTCAGAAGGACCTGAACATAACCAATTTTGCATTTAGTTCCAGTTATTGATCTCATGTGTGCTATTATGGAGATGTGCCTGTGAGGCTAATAAATCACTGTTCGGAGGTAACTCAGTCATGCAACATGTTTGAATCTTTGTCAAGGCAGAAAATCTGAGGAGAAGGAAGTTCTTATTGCTGACGTTTGTTTGTGCAACGAGAGAGGAGAAAGACCACTGTGTATAAGCATCTTAATGTTGCTCTACTCTAAACCTCATATTTGATGTTTCTGGAAGTCATGCAGAACATGCCGCCATACAGTAAAGGAGCTCTTTAATGCTTCTATACATTTCATGAGTAATGTCAGATTTGTAAACGGATGAAACTTAATGAGTTCTTGATGGGTTGAAATTTCAGCGTCAAATACCCAAAACCTTTATTTGATTGGGTAATATCTGACTCCGACAGGAATTTTATTGGGTATTTCTTTCATCTAACCCAAGAAAGGGGAAGTTGAAAAAAAGGTGTTTATCTACCAGAGCCCAGGTTTTATTCCAGTTTAGGATACAATCTATCCTTCAAAAAAAAATCCTTGAAGGCTTCCAGCACTTCACAGATTTATTCTATCTTGTTGATGCCATCCTAAAATGCATCCACCTAACTTGCTACTGAAAACATGATTGAGATATCTTGCCAAACACATACATTAGATTCTCCATATTTTTTTTCTTCAGAAATCATCACTAGTAGCTTCATGTGAACTGCAATAGCTTGAGAAGCCAAAAGACTGCTAAAATCTATTTATAAAATTGATAATTCTGGAATTTGGAAACCATAATCAACTGCCTGCTTATCCCAGGTTGTAGATAGTAGTAGAAGAGATCTGTGATCATTATACACAATTGAAGACTTGTAATTTGATGCTATTATCATTGTTCTGTAATTAGTTGATAGGGTCACTCAGATACACACAATTTACAAAGCTGATATGACTGCATCACCGAGAATAATTTCCCCTAGAGGAAATAATATAGGAAAACATTCTCTTATATTGTTCAAGTGCAGGATTGCCTACAGCAGTCTTAGTAAGTTAGAAATACTTTTTATCAATTTCATGAATAGAGCAGAAACCTAATATCCTATAAACAAAGTTAATAATAGTTCATAGCACCAGAGAGGTAATTAATTATACAAAAAAGATTACATACTAGCTCTCTTGTATCTTACATACTAGAGGAATTTATGGTGTAGAATGATAGAAGAAGTAACTAGATTTCTTACTCACCCAATAATCCATGCTCCACCTGTTACAAATACCACAACTGGCTTTGGGCTGTCTATCTTTGCTGGTAGATATAAGTCCAACCTGAAACATAATGTCAGTTTGAGTCGACCTAAGAAACTAGGTCAAGGAGAAAAGGAGGACAAATGACATACCTATTCCTCGGCTGATCACCATAGACAACACTTAGCCGGACCAGTGGTGAAACGAAATAATAAAATGCAACTGTCACAATTGACAGAACAAGTTAAATTTGATCGCGTTGTGACAGTTATAGACATATATAGTTGCCGAATAAAAGAATAAAAAATGCACATGTCTCTGACAGAGGTGGTCCTAGGTAAATGTGACACATAAAAATGACTACAAAGACATCCCTCTCCATGGTAACCTTCCTCCAACACCCCAGCCCCAACCTAATGAGAAAATATGCCACAACAAAAATATTGTCACATGAAATGTTACAACCATTAAACAGGCTTTTTCACGACTGCTTTGCAGTAGCAATTTGCTTCTAGTGGAAAATGGTCACAATATAATCCCAACAAGAATGCATCATCCAATTTCCTGGTTTTAGTTTTGTTGTTTGAAGAACTAGACTAGAAAAGTGACTTTGCCAGACATGTGAATGAGAAATATTAGGGATTTCAGGCATTACTATTTATACCCAGCTCTCTAACTCTTTAAGAAGATAGGCATGACACTATTCCATAACAAAGAATGCATTAGCTGTTTTACTGATTCTGGTTCTTCTAATGGAAGAATTAAATTAGAAGCAAACCTTGGACATATGAATGGTTTATTAAAGGACATATTGCTTAGCTTTAATTAGACTGTTTTACACCAGAGAAGGTATCATCAATTCGTCATTCTTTCAATATGAATGGATTGGAAAAGAGCATCTCTTTTATACTCACCTTGGATAAAACCAGGCATAAGTAGCACTGCATATAATGCAAGACCCAAAAATCTTGTAATCCATTGATAACCTACCCTGAATAAAGGAAGTAATAAGAAACCACATCTTATTGACAATTCCTCTATATCTTGTTCAATCGCAACTAAATAGTATCTCAAAGCAAATGAAGCAAGTAATAGTAATACAAAATGAAGAATTATACTACTAAGGCTAGTCCCCTCCCTCTCCAACATGACATATGGCACTACTCACCTCTACTCCTAATCATCTACCTCTGCAGCCTCCTATCTAAGATCATGCATGGTATAATCGGATATCTCGTAGAAGGCTCTGGAAATTCTACTAGTATAATTTCATAAACTTGAAATCCAAACTAATGCTCATTCATTCATATACCGGTAAATATAAAGGATTCAAATCAAAGCAAAAAAGTAAATGTTTACGAAAAAGCAACATTTATATCATCGTAATTCCAATTTCTTCTCCGATAAAACCTAGGAAAATGAATGAATCCTCTGTATCCATTTGAGCAAAGTTGACAAGAGTAAAATCCGAAATCAGAGCTAGTTACCCGAGATAACTAAGAAGGTTGAAACTTAATCGAGTAATCAAATAGGTCTCAGCAGCAGCGTGTCCAATTTCACGACTAAAGGATCCTTGATGATTCATCATTGGAGGCCTGGACTTAGTTTTGGTCAATGGTTTTCTCCTCCGCTGGTAATTATATGGAATTGAAGGCAAATTTGGTAAAGTAGAAGCCCTAGCTAGTAACTGACCAGTATCCCCTTGATTCTCCTTATCGGCGGCGAAAGCATGCAAAATTCCGATGAGATCTCAAATTTTACCAAAAAGGTAAAACAAGTGAGAAGATGATTGTAGCCTGGTGAGCCGGAGATGGTGAAGTTTGGCGGGATATATATAACCCTTTAATTATATAAAAATTCAGGTGACACATCATATTCACTTGCTAACGGTTCTATGACTGCAGGCCTACCTCGCGTTTATTTGTTCATTATATTAAAAAATTAAAGAATAAAAACATGTGGTTAATTTTTTATTAAATTAATTGTATTACTTTGTTAAATTTTAAAATTTATTTTCTTAAAGCTTATACATATCATTATTCTTTTCGTCACATATTAGATTATTAGTTGTTCATTTTTCTTTTTACGAAAATATGATATAAATGAGTTTTTTTCAATTTGAAATTGCATACAAGATCCAAATTTTTATTATGGCACAAATGAAAATTTTCTCAAACTGAAAGTTTAATGACATATTTAAGTCTTTCCAAATAACTTTTAAAAACAACAAACATTTGATCTTTAATACGATTCTATAGCTATAGTTTATTTAGTTACAAATAACAACAAAACATCTGGGGAGGAGGAAGGAGAGAGACGAGCGAAATTGAGATAGGGAGGAGAGGAGAACGAGATTAGGAGAGGGAGAAGAGATGCGAGCGAGATCGAGAGAGGGTGGAAAGAGGCAAGGGGATCGAGAGAGGGAAGAGAAAGCGAAAGAGAAAGAGGAGAGAGAGGATAGTATTTTGTATTGTATTTTATATTTATTTTATCAATTGTATTCTATATTTATTTTACATTGTATTCTTCTATTCCTTATTCTTTAATGAGTATTTTCACGACTCTTGCTTATGTATATATTCTTTGTTAACTTTCCGTGAATTCTTGCACGTAATCTACGTTTTCTTGCGTATTTGTTTTAGGTTTATATCAGACTTCACCTCAATCTTTTTCTCTTTAAATAGATTTCTATATTAAGTAACAATTTAACTATAAAATATCTAATTTACGTTTAATGAAATGATTTACAGTCTCACAAATTTCTATCATTCATTTTGAACCGCAAGTTTTAAAAGTCTTCATTTCTTTCTTTAACATTATGCCGAGTCAAATTACCTACATAAAATGGGACGGATAGAGTAAATAATTTAACTTTAGAATGTTTATTTTACCCTTAATGAAATGATTTACAGCCACATAAATTTATATCATTTATTTTGATCTACAAGTTTTAAAAGTCTTCCTTTCAAATAATATATGTTTCGCTATATTTCTTATTTGCGTGACACTGACACTGGTGAGCCTCAACAATTCTTTTATTTAGTTTTTACACATTTTAAGTTGTTAATAGATGTATACGTAATTTTTAAATAATATATGTTACTTTTTTAATCTCAATTTATATGACGGTATTAAAATTTAGTGATTTAAGTACTTTTAAAACCATTTCAAAATAATATATGTTATATCTAGTTCCTATATATGTTATATCTAGTTCCTATGTCCAATTTATGTGACGTTGGCAGATTTTTGGGATCTTCTTTTAGTTAATTGAAATATTTTAAGTTGTTCCAATTTATTATGTGACGATAAAATATTTGTAGATTTTTTATTTGATAAAATATTTTAAATTGTTAATCGTCATAATATAACAAATAAATTAAGATGAAAAACATATTTATTAAATGTGCAAGAATACTCTCAAGTAAATAATTACTTATACATGGATTTCATGGTCCACAAAATAAAAAAGTAGATACACATAATAATTAAGTATAATAAAACTATATCAAAATAATCGTTAAATATCATAAGTCACATTGGTTAGCAAGCTGGCAAAGACAACCCCCTTGTCAAGCCACTTCTATATATAGAAAAATATATAGAGAGAAAATAAATAATATATATTACGTAAAAGATAATATTTTTAAAATAATTTTGATATATATATAGTTCAAAATCTCAGCTGTATAACTTGGACTTAGATGCATATATTAACGTTATTTCTTGTTATTATTATACATTGTTCAAGCAATAAAAGGTGTCATTGGAAATTTGTAGTACAATTTTCCAAATATTACATCTGTCCCAGCTGACGATGATAAAATTAATAATTATAGAGGAAAAAGAAAACTCATCCCCAAAAAGAAAAGCTGCAGTAATGACTTGTATACCACCAAGTAATTAGAATTATTGTAATAATACTAGATGCAAACAAGTATTAGTATAGGTCCAATAAATCATTTTAAAAGTGGTCTCATGTATCTTTTCCTCTTTTAATTAATTAATGTGATGTTTTTTTTTTTTAAAAAAAGAAATTTACCTGCTTCCGGGTACATCAAGCTAATGTAAATTTTATTATTATGTAATTTAATAAAATAAAATATATGTTAATTAATTATGGTTAAGTAAAGTGAATTATAAATTTAAACACATGAACATGCATATATTGATTTGGCATAAAAATTCGATATGAATAAGTTTTACTCATTTTTTAATCAGTTTTAAACAATAATTTTTTTTCTATTGAATAATTATGTATGTGGATGAAGTAATTTGATATTTCAAAAATATTTTCGATATAAAATAGACACATCAATAAAAATATTGAAAATTTCAAGAATATTTTTTATATGAATTAAATACGTTGACAAAGATGTATCTACTTCTAAGTTCTACCGTCTCAATGGTATTGATGATTGATTGATGTTGGGGTTTTGTGGAGGGTCTGTTTTGTGGTTGCAATTGGTGGATGTTTGTCCTAGATGAACCATACGTGATTTTCAACACCAACATCATATTGAAGAATAAAATTTAATTTTGATCGCTGTCACTTTTTAGTAGAGGTGTCAAAATGGGTTGGCCTAATACAAACCCAATTTTAATGGGCTAGGGAGTTAAATAGATTGGGGCAGACTGAGTCATTTAATTGAAGGGCCAATAAAATAGCGGTTCAATCCAATCCTAAGTGGGCCACGGGTTGGGACGGGTTGACCCTACAACCTAAAAATGAACAATATTACTCTCTTAGAAAGAATATTGAATGTTGACGCCTATGAACACGACATCAATTCATAAAGAATTCATTTATAAATCACACACTTCAATGAATACTTACAAAAATACATTTATGAATCACATATTTTGGTGAATACTTACAAAAATACATAATAGTCAACGTAAGATTTAGCGGATAAATGTTGATTATTCCATCATTTCTCCCACAAAAAATTAGATGGTTTAAAAGATATTCAGCAACACAAGGCAGCCTAAATGCTTAATAAATCTAAATTTCTAAATATTACATGACTCATTAATTAATGTTTTATAACTCCGCTTCTATTTCCACTATCGATTACATTTGAATCAACATGTGATATTATTTTCTTAATAAGTTCATCTTCATCTACAGTTCACCATGCAAGATGATATTTCAAAATACTTGATTTTTTATTTTTCAAAATATTTATTCATAAAATCTTTACAAATAAAAATTATTAAAAATATATATAAAAATATTTTAAAATATTAATAGCCCACGGGCTGGCCTCTAAGGCTTGCGGGTTGGGCCTAAGAGGCCAACGGGGGGCGGGCTAAAAAGCCTCGTTCGTAAATGGGCCAAAAATATTAAGTCCATCCCCACTTATTTCAAGGGTTGGGTTGGGTCGGCCTCGCGAGCCAAGCCCATTTTGACGGCTCTACTTTCTAGCAGTGGCGAAGCCAGAAATTTCTTAAATGGTGTCCAGAAAAAGCAACTTATAATGTTAAAGGTGTCCAAAATAAGTTATTTAATCATTTTGTATATATTTTACTTATATATATGCTAATTTTTTTCGACGAAGGATGTCCAATTGAACACCCTTGACTACGCTACTGCTTTCTAGCTAGAACATACGTATACAAAATTACAAACTTTGTTTGTTGATTTGTTAAAACTCAATTTCTTGGAGTTCTTAAATTTTAGAATGATGCGAACAGTCTTTATCCTCCAATGATGTCCAGAAACGTCTAATGTCCATATTCATATTCAAAAAAATCACAAACACGTAAATTCAGAATTTAAACTTATAAAATATGCTCTTTATATATAAATATATATATGTGGAACTCAATTTTTTTGTTCTCTTTAGATTGGAACTATGTGAATTAATGACAGTCTCTCTCTCGATTTTCATTTTTAGTATATCATCTTTCGTCATCCGAATAAATACTATAATTGAGCACACTTAAACTCCTTTTCCAATCTCCAATACAGAAAGAATTATTTACTCTAAAAATGGTATAGTTGAATATGCATAGTTCAAAAGTATGTGTCTTAATTAGCACATTTTAGGTCCTTTATTAGTGGTTGGAATCAAAATAAGTCGATATATCGAAATAAAATGTTGCAAAGAGAAAAGGAGGCGAATTCAACTATGTTTGTGTATAGGTAAAAATAAATTATGTTTAAGAAAGTGATAAATTATTGTTGTATGCTCTGTCAAAATATGTCTTAGGTCTAACTCACCCTTCAAAGTTAGCTAAAAAAAAGAAGATAAGTGTAAGTTTTATAAAACGTATATTCATCTTATTAATCATCAATATGAAATTTTTATCATTCTCTATCTTGATCAAATATATGATATTTTCTTTTATCATTTTTTAATAATGTCAGATATAGAATACTTTTACAAGTAAATTGAGTTAACTATTTATATGTTACAAAGGTGGGGAACAAATCAAAAAATTTCATTAGTGCCTAAAGGTACTAAGGCCAATTGCAGTGTCCCATGTGTTATTAGTGCCAACTAATATTCTTTTGACATGCAAATTCGTACAAGCTTGTCCAAGCACCTGTATTTTCTAACACATTTGTCTCTTTATCCATGTCACCACTAGCATATGCACCATTTCTCAAGAATACATTTATTTATGTTGGAAAAATAATTCTGATATCTTCAAAAAAAATATTCAATGTTATTATCTAAGATTGATTCCTTAATTTCTTTGCTAATGACTCTTTATTGTATGCCAATAATATTTTAATGGTACTATAAATAGTAACATCTTACTTTTTCATTCTTATTCAATCTTTAATACATAATGACAATTCCTTAATTCCCATATATATATCATCATATTCATGGGCTATTTTCATTCTCTTATAGCTGTTGGATATTATAGAAGAGATTGATTTTTAATTTTTTTTTGGAGTGATTCCCTTATATATATATATATATATATATATTCTCAGTGTTACTACTTTGAGAGTAGAGAAGAACACAGTATCACTAGTGAGAAATAATATTATTCTTCTTCAATTCCTAAGTGTCGAGTTTTCTTATAAATAAAATTTTGTTAGTTTCTGACTCCAAATTATATAAATGAAGAGTTTGTTGAATCTTGAGAGATACATATATACAGATACTTCACCTATACCAATTGAAATATCCATGAGGATAGTATTCTTTGACGCGTCTTTCTAGAAGAGTTCGTGAAAAGGTATTTTGTGTAAAATTTCCAACAATCCAAAGGGTCAATCTTCCGAGGCTTCACATATTCAACAAGTTTCTTTTGGTGTATATTTATTCTTAATTACCACTGTCACGTGGCCTACAAAAGTTTTGCCTCAATACATGTTTATGATTCGATTTGAATCGATATTTTATTATGAAACAAAACACTTAAAATATAACCGTCGAAATGAAACTTGGAAAATTACTATATCCATATCAAACAACACTATTGATCTTCTTTAAATAAAATCAAATCAACAATTAAATATATAAAAAAAAAAAACTAAAACAAAAAAATGAAGGTACAATTAATTTATTTTTTTGCACCTTATTATAATTGAATATTTTCTTCAAGAGCTCTCCTTCCCTCTAACTTCAACATATGAAGCAAGAAATCACTCCAAGTATCAATAGGTCCAGGCAAACACCAATGCACACAATCATTATACAAAACCACATTAGCATTTGGCCAATGTCCATATTTACTAGGATGACCATCTGGTCTCAACAACATTGCTTGTGTCATATCCAATAATCTAAACCTTTTGCCTTTTTCCTTCCCTTCCTTAGCTGCAACCTTAAATTCTTCAACTTGTGTCCTATAAAATTCCATACTTATACCATCCAATGCTGTCTCATTACTTCTAAATGGACCTTGTCTCACACAATTTCCACCTTTATTCCATTCACCACCTTCAAAATGAGAAGGTGCAATTGTCCTAACAAAAGTAACACCTTTAAAATTCTCCAAACTATTTATGGCTTTTAGGGTTGTTTTAAGCGCTTTTTGATAGCCATAATTTATCGAGAGATCAGTAATATTTGGTAGTCCACAGTAATGACATCCAATTATTTGATTTTTTTCGTAGTAGACACTACACCTTGTGTACCAATGAGCTGAATTGAGGATCAAATAATTGAATTGTTCAATTTGAGTTGTCCATTTTGGATCAGGTTCATCTAGATAAAGATTGAATAGTCCTGTATGGCTAGGACCATCAGGGTCTGATTCTTTAACCGTGACCAAAAATGGTGACCAATATGCCGCTAGGGTGAAATTATACGTCATGTATTTCCACCTCCTGAAATTTTGATCTGTGTCATTAGAAATATCAATCGGATATTCCACCTGTAAAAAATAGAAAAAAAAAAGTTTTAGTATTTTAAGTATGTCATTGAATTAGCATGTACTTACTAAGTTTACTAATTAAAGAGATATAGAAAGGGACAATTATATTAATTTCTTGATTAAGAATTAGGAACCGACGCTCTTGAGGATAGGATTCTCTAACAAGTCATAATAATGTGACATTACATTATTTAAGTAGTATAGCTTTTTTAAGGGATAAAGTTAAATTAAATACGACTATATATTATAAAAAAGATAGGATACGACAAGTTATATATGCTGGCATTCTATATGCTTCCAATTAAAGTGGTTCATTTTGTTGTTTAAAAGTTGTAAAATGATTGCAAAAGTATAAATTATGGTGGCCTTTGCTTCATATGGAAAAAGAGAAGTTTGATTGAATCATATGCCTAAACAGTATCATGTCACAAGCACACAGCTAATATACATATAGAAAATATCAAATTCCTCTAGCTTCTAATTAAGAGTAAAAAAAATATATATAAAAAGATTATTTTGATTTTTAAAATTGAATCACAAATACTCTGAAATGAAATATCTTTTCTTTCTCTATAAGGCTAAGTAATATGAGACGATATGAGACGGATGGAGTAGTATCTGTGCTATTTTTATCATTCACATTATATTAAAAATATATATTTTTTTCTTTTCCTACATTACACTTAACATAAATTACTCATTTTTCAAATTATTTGCTAATATTTTATGTTAAACATTAATTAATATGAGTATTACGATAAGATTAGAACATTTTTTTCATTTTAATGAACCTATCCGACATGGATTGGATTGATAAAACAAACCCGACGTGACTAAAAGCAGACATAAAAAAAGTCTTGTTGCTTTTATGAGGCTTTAATATAATTTCACCTAAACCATCGTCAACTACAAGCCAAGTGAAACTAAAAAGAAAAAAATATATTGGAACTTTAATTTTAATTTTTGTAATATAAAATTTTATTTTAATTAAAATAATTAATTTTGATATCCTTCGTGTAGAAAATATTTCACATTTAGTTTACTTTTAGAATTATACTATCGATTAATATAGAGTAAACTTAACATAACACGTAGATAATTGAGTGATGGAACAATGAATAGTGATAGTAAATTTGTGACTAAGAAGTACTAACGTGTATATTTCAATCAAGTAAAAATTAAAATACTTGTTAATTAATATCACAAAAACTAAAATTATAGTTTATCAATAATTGAAGCATCAAAATACTGTTACCAGAAAGAAAAAGTAAGAGGTGAAATTGATCAATGGTCCTGTCCTGTCCAATGATCATTAGTTCATGTAAATCAATAAAAGAAATTTATGAACATCAAAACAAGCAGCAATTAATTAGCAAATATTTTAAAACCTACATCGAAACAAAAGAAAATTAAAGACATTAAGAATAATTTAATAATTAAACAGAGGAAAATTAGATTGATTTCACCCAAAAAAAAAAAAAACTTAATAATATAACTATTAATTAATTGATCATCTGAAAAATTTAAATAATCTTACCCGAGATAAGAGGCAAATTAAAGACTGCATTTGATTTCTTCCAACTGAATCTCCAATAAATGCCATAGACTTATTTCTCATCATATCCAAAAATTGATACGGGTTAAAAATTGGTAGATCGCACCCTTTAGGCTTCCATCTCCATTTCAAGAAATCAGTACCCGGCCTTCCATATTTCATACAATTTTGATGTTCGTGGATCGCCCAACATGTCATATTCGTATAATATGGAGCATCCGGATTACGAACCCATTCTCCAATAAATACATCACATGTGTCTTCATCGTCCTGTTTTATTATTTTTTGGTAGTTAGTAGTATTAGTACCATGTGATGTAATTTTAGAAGAATGATCTACGATTAAATTCGCAGGGTACCTATAAAAAGGATGGTAAAGAGGAATAAGACCAAGAATAATTAATGTTAAGGAAACAAGAATTAATATTCTTGGAGTTCTCTGAGCTGTACTGAAATTTTTCCAAAAAGGAAGAAGCTCCATAGTTTTTTTTTTCAAAAAAAAATAATTCAGAAATGGGATTATGAGAGAGGAAGGAGAAAATTTTACAATTGTTGGAACTTATATATGTGATAATATACAATATAAACGTGCTAATCACTAATTATAAGGTTTTAGTTAGACTAACTCCAAAAATCTTTGCAATTATGCAACTTTTAGATGCTATGTCTTTTTCATTCAATTCAATAATGAGTTATGTTAAGTTTTTCAAGAGTCAAGATTATATTAATTAGATAATTTAAAATTAAATTTTAGATATTAAAAAATAATGTATAAAATTTTTTATAAATTACAATTTTTTATATTAATATTATAAAAAAATATCATCAAAATTCATATTGTTTGACTCTCAAAAAGAAACTACGACAGCTAAAAAGGAAATTATGATAAAGCTAAAAGTTAGTGACCCAATCCTTAATTCACTTTAATTGGTGATTCTGATTTTATCAATTTCTGTACACGTCTAATCCGTAACCACCCTTTATATGTAATTAATTATAATTATTATGGGGAGGAAAAAATAATGGAACTGCAATAATTGAATGTTAACTCTTGTAAATTATATTCAATATTCTTAATTGAATCAGTCAAATCACCGGATTTACTTAATTAATATATGCCATTATGCTAATCATATTGATATTATTTCACTACACAAAAGAAAATACAATTTGTATAATCTAGCTATAGATTGTAACCAGACCATATATATACTTAATTAGCCTAAACTTAAAAATGGATCAAGCTTAATTAACGTATTCATATTTTGTAAACGCACTCGATTTTAAAATTAAAATGATTTGTATTGTTCAATGGATGATTTAGTAATAATTTTTATCTCTTTTTTTTTTCTTTGAAAATGCAAATTGAACTTAGTGCTTCTATGCATACTAGGCAGTGATGGCCCGTGTAAGCACGGGCCCAATAAAAAATTTTGCGAGTTAATTTGCGCACGTACGTATCTATGGACTATGAATGACTTTTATGGGCTAAATTTTTACGAGTTGATTACGCAAACAAACTTTATATAAATGGTTGCCAATCATTTGTTTGTAGTTGTGGCTACATTTACATAGGATGTTTACATCCTATACTATTTACANCGAATTCTATTCTCGAGCATTTCGATACCTTCATAATTCGGTATCGAGGTGGTTTTTGATTTTTTCAAAATCACGCGGTAAATCAAGCTTATCGAACTACAAGTGGCCTGAATTCTCATATAGCCCGAGATATGTAGGAAACCCGTTTCAAAGGGTTCGGCCATAATTCCTAAACCCTTCGTCGACTCCTTTCTTTAAAAAATGAATGGGGTTGGTCAAAATNAGAAGAGGAAAAATAATTTTAGATTTAAAGTGGAATATTTATTTATGCAACTAAGTGCGTGCATTTATTCTCCACTCTTTATGAACTGTAGTACTACCTAAACAATTCAGTGGATCTTTCAGCGATGGGAGCAGCAGCAAGAAAAGAAGCAACTCAAAATGTGTACAAGTTGTTTTAAAAAAAAGTCTATCTTTTTACAGTCAACACCAATAGGACCCTTAAGTAAAGTAGTAAGTGTTGACACCCAATTTTGACCCGCGTCGGTACAAATTAATTATCGAGCTTCGCAAGTTTTCCAAATTATTTAAATTAACTAGTTTTATAAATTTTGCGAATATAATAATATAGTGAACTTTATGTTACGTCAGGATGCTTTTACCATAACTTTAGATAATATATATATTAACATAGTTATGTATATAATTAGTATATTTTATGATTATTCAAGAACCCTCTAAGAAATACACCTAAGTACTTTATTAAACTAGTTCAATCTAAATTATAATTATACTTTAATCACTCTTTACGATTTTAATAATTATTTTACTAAAAATGGGAGCTCGTTGATTAATTAATACAAGTTCATTTTTTCATTTTTTAAGGATTAGCCATTTTTTATTAAGAAATCAGCTTGGGCCTTTTCCAACTATTCCAGCCCCAACACCTTCTAATCCAACCCAATAAAAACCCCTCAACCCAAATTCAACATTCCGGACAGCCCAACATTCTTTTTTTTAACACAACCCAAATCAATTCCCAGGCCCAAACAATTAATTCAACCCACCAAACTAAATCTGACCCAACCTCTTTGACCCGTTTCGACCGACCCAACCCACTAAAACCCATAACCCGACCCATTTCCCCATCTCTCCTCTTTCTTCTTCACGCTCTTCCCAGAAAGGGAGGCACGCCAAGAACACCAGAAAAAACGCAGAATGAACAGCTCCCATAAATGGAAACTTCCCCCCACGCTCTCTCCCCCTCGCGTCTCTCCCCGCACAGCCTCCCCTCTCTCACCCCTCTTGCTGCGTCTCCTCACGCGTCCTTCTCTCCCTTTCTCTCACCCTTCGCGCTCGTACGAGCTCTGTGCGCAGCAACAGACGCCTCGCAGCAGGGCAGGCTGGATATCGCAGCTTTGCCAGACACGCCTTTCGTCCTTGCAGCGCGAGATCGCGCCACGTTGCCTCGCAAGGACGCCCATTTGATCTGAGTCGTCCACCTCGTCACTGTTCCGTTGGAATGAGACGAATTCGGAGCATCAAGACAGCATATTCCCTTAGTTTTGGGGGGAATTTTTCGAAAATTTTCAAATTCAGAAATGGGCCTGAGGTGGGTTTGGTTCCAGCCCTTTTACCTTCAAGAACCCTAATCTCCTCTATAAATACCCCCTCCGAAAAACGTCGTAGGGGTTGGAGTTTTTCTTGAATTCGAAATCGTTGAAAATTGGGAGGGTTGAGATTCTCTGTTGGGTTTTCTTTGTTTCATACTGGGATCATAGCGAAGTCCCTTCCTTTTTTTTTTAGAAATTTTGGCTGTTCTAAGTTCATATTATATAACAAAACAAGAGTCTCGTTTCTCCTTTCTGGAATTTCCCCATCGAGGCTCCGAATCCGGAGGTATTTAGATTTACATAGTCTCCTTGTATTCCATCGCCCTTGGGTTGCTCGTTGGAGTTCTTAAGCTCGCATTGTGGTGAAAGTTGCCGTTGAGGTTGCTGCTCGTAGCTGTTCCAGTTTGCCGCCCCTATAAAGGTAACATTCGTTTCGACTCTCGATTTTTAGTTGTATCTGTTGTTTACACTTCGTTGTTTAGGTTGGTTTTAGCTGTTGTTGACTCGATGTAGTGCAGAAACTGTTTGAAATTTATGGTTATGTTGTTCTGTTGCTTACTGTTTTCCCTTTCCGAACACTCCTCGTGCATGTTGTTTTTGACGTGATGATTCCTTGCTGTGACTGGAGCTTCTTTCGAGTTAATAGTTGAAACCGTTATGTATAATGTTGCTCATTCAGTATGCTGGTCCTCTTTTTATTTCTTTTTCTTTGTCAAGCATGTTAAATGTTCGAGTGTTGAGTATGTATGGTTTGTTCGCAGTAAGTGTAGAAGGTATACATGTTGGCTTTGTTTGAGTTCGAGTCACATCGCATATCGGGGTTTGTTTCGTTGCGAATCGTCTGTCTTGCATAGCTCATATGAGGCTTAACCGAAAAGGTCGATTATATTAGTGTTGTGAGCTGCATTTTTGCTTATTGATTAGCTGAAGTTAAATGATGAAATCTGTTTCAAGTCCATGTTCTCCGGCTGCCACTTCTTTTGTTCTTTTTGTTTGAAGGCTCTTGACGTTTCTCATCCCAAATTCATGATCCCGTTTTAGTGATATCCCCATCGACAGGCTAGGGAAGTTATAGTTCAATCATGAAGCTGGAAATCATTTTCCATAGACCTTTTTTTACTACTAATCTGACCTATGAGTTGTTTATCACTTTCATCATTTGATATTGAAACATCATGATGTATTTGTTGTTTACGCGCATATTTGGTGGCTTTTACTTAATAAAATTGGTCGTTTGGTCACATAGGCGGACTCATCTTCCCTGGATGATGGAATGTCCGTTTATGATGGCTACGTTATTCTCTTTTCTTCTATATGTTTCGTGTTCCTGATTGCCTTCTAGTTCGGTTGTCGAACATCCGAATGGTCGTAGTTTTTTGTTAGTTTATTCGGAATTTGTAATGTTGAGTAAATATCACCTTCTTAGCTCTCTCATCACCAGTTTATAGACCTAAGCAAGCTATCAGTGTCTCAAACTTACCTATCGATACATTTTGCTATTATGAAAGTGTAGTGGAGGCGTACATCTATGCATATGATGGTTGTTTCAGTGTATATGTGCACCGTATGTTCCTGTTGTTGTTTATTTGTTGCGATCTCTATTTCACGTCTTAGTTCTGAGAATTGAATTGGAACCTCTTGTTTCCTCTAACTCAATTACACATATTTCCGCTTTATCCCCGTCTTATTCAAGATGTTTGTTAATGGTTCTTTATGCATATGCTAATCCATCGTCATCTTATTGCATGTGAAATCACTCGCGAGTCCCTATGGACTTCATTTCTAGCTTGCACATCCTTGTTGAACCGTAAAGGCTCAAAATTTCATCGAGTCAAGGCAACGGGTGGAATCCGGAATTTCGTGGAGATTGAAGAAGAGCCAAAGCGCATTAGAAGATTCCTTCATTTTTACATTTTGTGTTATTATTTTTTTTGTAACGGGCATAAGCCATCCTGTCGTTTTTTTTTACTTTCTTACTTATTTGTATGTTTAGACTAGGACAGGTACAAGATGGGTCGAAACCCAAAAAACAGGTGGGTCCAAAACTCGGTCAAGGCGAACAGAACCCGAGTTTGGACCCAAATCTCTCTCTCTCTCTCTCTCTCTTTGCTATTGTTTATATTTTGCTTTGAATACCTTTTAGTCTAGGATTGGAAACTCCAAACCCCGCCGAGACGCTTTTCTATTTTACTAAATTTAAAACTAAGCCTTAAAAGCGATAAAAATTTCAACTTGTAAATTTGTCTAAATGAAGCTTTAATAAGTTCAACTTCAATTCGCAAAGGTTAAAACAAAAAATAGTCAAATAGGTTAATCGTCGGAAAACCGTAAGTTAGCGGAGTGTCTCAGGTGCCTTACACCTTCCTAAGACACTAATAAGAATCCCGAACCCCCTAAAATATTTTCAAAATAATTTTTCTGTTTAAGTTATTTGAGAATGAGTTTTCTTGATTTTTCTTTAAAAATTAAGTGGCGACTCCTAAAGTTGAAAATACCTCGAAAATAAAATGAACTCTTTTCGAAAATCATTTTTTTTCGATAAAACAGAAATGGCGACTCCGCTGGGGAGTTTGGAGGATTCTAACCTTAGGATNACGAACTCTTTTCGAAAATCATTTTTTTTCGATAAAACAGTAAGTTGGCTTAAGACATTGTTCAAAAGTCACGGATAATAAATTTAGCATTGTGAATTCACGTACTTTAATTAGCTTGTCCGAGTTGTGGCAATGATGATTGATTCATGTACAAACAACCTTCTGTAAGAGCAGAATACGACAACACAAATGATACAAGCCATAGATTATTGTGTTGATGTTGAGCACATGTTTCCAGTCTTCTCGAAGAATGTTGTGTAAATTCACACGGCATAAGGCCCTTGAGGAAAGGGATCCTTACTCAGGCATGACAATGAAGTAGGGTGAAGCGGTGGCGCGGCGAGTAAGAACCTTAGCAAAGATTTTTCAATAGTCAAAGCTCGAATTTGAAATCGGTTAAGCAATATATATTACATTATGTTGAATAATATATTGAGGCTTTGAAGCTTCATCAACTACTTCCTCTTGAGATTGCATTCCAACTTGTTCAATAAAAAAATTAAAAGTCTAAGCAAATAAAATTTTGACACGCCAGACAATAGTTGAAATTAAAGTCATTAGTTTCCTTTAAACTAATGAATAAAAAAATTAAAAGTGTAAGAGAAGCTTCACTTTTCTTAGGATTAAGTACTGCTACAGCCACAAACTCATGCCAGTTGAAGGCACAACATCAACTCTTCTATTTAGATAACCATATACTGCAGTTCTATAACGTTTTGTCCGAAAGAATCCAAAACCCAAAAATCCATCATTTATTGGAGAAACTTCATCATGATCCTTTCTTTTATCCAAACCTTGACATATACAATTCATAGTTGAGCTGAAACCGCGGGAGTCAAAATAGTAAGCAGATTATCCATTTCCAATTTCTTATGGTCTCCTAAGCAAAAGTAAAACTGAACATCAACAACAAATCCAAACAATAATTCAAAAAAACTTTAAAGATGTCAATTTCAAATTGAGCCAGAAAATTGAGTTTCAGAGCAAAATAACCCATGGCAATATGAGTTAAGTCAATATTCGGGTGGTAAACCTGCAAAATCCGAGTTTCCAGAGCTAATGATAAAACAATTGGAATCTAAATTCATTCTTCAAGAAATTGAAAGAGAATCGAAAGGAAAAAAGCTATAAACCATTACCCACCTTAGTCTTGCACTTGACCTTTGGAGCCTCAGGAGGATAAATAGAAGAAATGATGAAAGAGAAGACAAAAGTTCCACCCCTGAATACGAACAAATAATACAATGTACGTTATCAGCAGCGAGGAAAGCTAACTTGAAGTGCACCAATTTTCCATAAAAATACGAAAGCAGAAAGGCATATCCAAGTCGAAGTAAACTTTTTTCAGGAATATACTTCATTAAAGAGAGAGAATAGTTTCAGCAGAACTACTTACACATAATATCCTTCATCAGGACGAATGGTGACTTCAAAGTTCATGAGGTCATCTTTTCCGTTAGGGAATGATATGCTACACGTTTCAGGTAGATTTAGTTCACTGATATCTACAGGAAACAAAAAAAACGTTAAGGCCATCTTCATTGGTGTGGAAAAAAATAGAAGACAAATAAATAGTCGGAGAAAAGAACCACTCAGAACAAAGAAATATAAATGAATCTCTTTTGTATAGATTCTTTATTATAAAGGGAAACATTCTATGATGAATCCGAGAATGAGGCAATGAAGGAAGGAACTGATACAATCATTCATGAACTACCGTCAAAAAGTTCATCAATCAAAACAAAGACGAAGAGAATCCCTTCACTAGAAATTGCTTTGCATCAAGCAACCACAATCTTCACTTTTAACTTTCAATATATGTGAGTCATATGCAGTTAGCTGTCACATATAGAGGTTCAAGTAAAATCAATCTTCAACAGTGGATGGTCAAACATAACACAATTTTCTCCTATATACGAGTAAAAGGAGTCAACAAAGAAATGACAATGTATACATCATATCTCTACAGCAGGGGGGGGGGGCACTACATGTTTCACAGCCTTCTGGTCTCCATTTACACTAATCCTCCTCCAATGGGCCAACATCCCACTTCTCACCTTCACTGTCACAAAGAACCACCTTAAGAGGGATTTACTTCGACACACACGTTGGATTCTAGCAATGCACAACATGGGCCTGTACACTTGTAGTTGTACCAGGTGGGCAAACTGTTTGTGAAATACCTGAGATCAACAACAGCCATCCCCTCCAGTAAAGTAGTACATTTTCTAAAAAAAATTACTTTTATTTTTATCAGGAAGCACTACATGCTCTATTGCCATTTTTTCAGCCTACCACAGTGATATCAAAAGCGAAAAGCATAAAAATTCTCTAAGGTCTGTTGGGACTTGGGGCTTTAAGTGCAAAGCACAAGTAAAGTGTGAGCTTTAATGAAAAACGGAACAGTGGAGAAAAAGTATTGAAGATATTGATGTCAGTATAATGAAATCCAGAAAGGAAAACGAAAGAGAAAGACTACTCGTGATATTGTTCTATATATCAAATAATTGTATTATACAAACACCAACAAATGATAGCATTAACCATAGTCATGAATTTGAAAAAATGTGGTGCAAATGTAACAGGTTCAAGGAGGCATGAGAAAGATTCAAAGCACTAATATCCGTGTAAACACGGGCCCAACGTTGTTAATTTTTTCTCATTTTCATATCATACTTATCTTCATTAATTAATTTTATCTTATACTATCTTAATATTTTATTGTAAATATAATAATAAAGTTTTGATATAAATATGATTGTAATGAGAGAGTACTATAAACAGAAAAATCAAATAATGATGAGATTGTTTAAACGGAAAAGGATAAAAATGTCCTTAAATTATGTGAAATTAATGAAAATGTCTTTCTTTTATAGTTCGACTCAAAAATATTTTTATCGTTAATATTAAAGAGGTATCATCAATTGGTTCAAACATAAATTAATGTGTTAACAAAGTCTGAGAATCTAAACAAGACTATCCTCCATCTTAAACGGCAAATAGTTAAACCAAACACTCTTATATAAAACTTAATGACATCAACATTTTAGTGATGTTATTAGGGAAATTCCAGAATAACATTTACCTAAAACCAGGGGAATCAGAAGGTAACAAGCCAGGTTCACTGGCAAGTCTATGGGGTGTGTGTGTGTGTGTGTGTGTGTGTGTATATATATATATATATATATATATATATTAGACACTAAAACAGAATGAGACACACGAGAGGTATGTATTAGAGTGTGATAATACTATCGTTATCTCTAGTATGAACAATAAACCAATAATTTGTGGAATTTCAGCCCACTCAAAAATCAAGAAATGCCTAATCAACATTAAGTGTAAGATCATAATTTCACTTATACCAGCTACCAATAGTTTCTTACTTTGTCTATGATAGACATTTTTCTGTTATTTTTCTACTTATCTTTCTCATTATCAGTAACAAGACAACAACTTTCTATCCTTGAACTCTTCAGACAAACCCAAATCTTCTATCAATCAAAATGGAACAGAACAGAGTGGCTGGACAGCTACTATCGAAGGAGATAAAATGAGGAATGAGAGAGAAAGAAATCACAACGACGGATGAAAAAAGAATATACCTGTAGCTGAAGCCTTGATTGTAATAACTGCAAATCGTTAACTTCACCCTGCACGCAAAATAATTGTAGAATGAATTTAGTATTTTTTGCAATTTGTACCTATCAAATAATCTGTTACACTAATAGCACACTTGTTTTCCTTGTTACCAGCATGAAAAAAGATTGTCCAAGGTTCAAATGCAATGTATTATACACGGGATAGATTGGATTGGATTCTATGTGAAAAATAGCATGTGAGCACCTTTAAGTAAAATGAGTCGTGCATACTATAGAAGTAATAGTAGCAGTTTGATGTGTCTTCTGCAATAGAAGTTTGGAAGCCTTTTCCATGGCTAAGAAATATGCTAATCTATTCTTACTTTTCTCTGACCAGAAGTGTGAGTCCTTAAGTTTTTACTTGGCTGAATAGATCCAAGCTTTTGAGAAAGATACTGAAACATTGAGGGATAAATGTCTAAAATTTTATAAAGGATGCCGAAAGTACAAGTAAGTCTCTTCATCTTGCTCTTTCTACTTGTCTTCATATTTTATGTTTCACGGAACACTTTATTATTAAATCATTCCATGTAAAGAGGGATCAACAGAGAAAGAGCACAACAATTGGTTTCAATACACTCTTTTCCTACATAACAAACAACACTCCATGCAAATGAGATAAGATTTCAAAGAAGAAATGACAGTAAAGAGCTCTTACAAAAGTTCGAGAGAAAGGGACTATCAAGAGAAACATCTCTGAGTATTAGAACAATCAATAACGTAAGAAACGACAACATGTAAGGGTAAGTTTGCAATACTCACAAGAAGTTTCTTCCACTCTCTCGCTTAGAAGCAAGGTAGTAATTATGTCCTTCATCTCGATGGTTAGTTACCATCACCTTCCTATGTGCTTCCCTCACTCTATCTGCTTCAGTGCTTTGCTCGTTGAAGATATTGATGTCAGTATAATGAAATCCAGAAAGGAAAACGAAAAAGAAAGACTACTCGTGATATTGTTCTTATATATTAAATATAATTGTATTATACAAACACCAACAAATGATAGCATTAACCATAGTCATGAATGTGGAAAAATGTGGTGCAAATCTAACAGGTTCAAGGAGGCATGAGAAAGATTCAAAGCAGTAATATTGTTGTATAAGAGTTGAAACATGTGTATACTATACCCTCTAAACAGGTGGTGCCTATGGAGGGTGTAGTATATGCAAACCTTACTATTACCTTTTGCGCATTCTCGCAGTGGGAGGTCTGACCTTGAATGATTGTCATGCCTGAACTTCATATCTTCAAACATATGGAGCAGGAACTATAACCACTTCTGCTATTAATGGCGCAGCCTGAAGCAAAAATTAAAATAACATAAATTTCAAGAATAATCAACACCATTGATTCAATTTTTTGCGGTCGAAAAATCGAACATCAACAAGAAACTCAAATAAAGAAAGAAGCAAATTTGAACACACCCAAGTAAATTTTGTCAACAGAAGATAAAATTAATAACAACTAATTCCAAATACGTTTTTGTTGAAGAACAATACTTTTTTTTACAAATACAAAAAGAGAGTTACTACTAATAAAACATATATAAAAAATTTAACATTTAACCCCTAAATTAACCTATTTTTACTAAATTCACCCCAAACCCAAAAAGCTGAACCCTCTTTTGATCCTTTTTCCAATCTTTTAGATATTAGCAAAAAAGGACCTACAAAAGTCTAGTAACTGACACATTTAGTCCAAAAAAAAGTTGCGATTAGTCTATAGCACAAAAAGATAAGGATTAAAACATCCACATCTCTACTGTTTCTCATCTTCTTCGGCGACTTTCTCTTCGCCGTCATCGGCGGTCACCGGCTGTAAAAGCAACGCCGTGAACGGCATATGCCGATACGCATTGCCGGAAAATTCTAACGACGGTTGGCACAAATCAAGCCGACAATTTGGCTGCGATTGTGGAGTCATAGAGAAAAATCCACCACCTACCGGAAATCCAGAAACAGGCGTAGCTCGTGTTAACGGAGCTAAAACCGACGGTTGTGACTGAGACAACGGTATGTTCTCCGACGTCGTAGTGACTTGAGTCGCCGGAAGCGTACATGTTCCTGTAGCAGCGATGATTGCTGGTTCAGCGTTACGGAGAAGCCACTCTATCGTTTCTCCGTCAGTCCTATGACCTAGCTCCTTCGTCAATTGAAAAACATGCGCCGCGCATAACGCCGGCATCCTTACGCGCCATCCTCTACCATTGACTTTTGTATGCCTGTCTTTGCTAGATGAAACGGATAACGCATCCTTCTTCTTCGTCGGAACGACTGCGAGCGTAGTTTTGCCATTTGTTTCTGAGTTAACATTAACATGGAGAATGTTGAAGAAGAGTGCACAGATGGTGGAGTATAATGAAGTGATATAACATAGGAGGAAGACACGTTTTCACCGGGAACTGAAAAGACAAAATTTATGACACATGAAAAAGACACGTAATTACATTTAGAACTGAAAAGACAAAAATGCCCTTGAAAGCATGAAACAGGCATGTTGAAACAAGCCTTTTCTAATATAAGAGTAAAGTAAAGTAATATGTGGAAAGTCAAGCAAAAGTTGAGAGGGAGAAAAATAATGTAGGGTAAGTAGTGCTAATAATTTTCTGTAAATATATGTGGCACATTGTAGTACGTGATAATCATATCGTGTATAGAATAATCTAATACAACAATTATTAATTTTTTGATGTGATCATGCTAGTATGCATTTCCTTGAAACTTAGTAGTCTAAGCAATTATAAGTATATATAAAAATCATTGCAAATAGTTTTCATATTAGTCCAGTTATAATTTAGTGAATCTCTTCGTATTTTAAAATATTCATATGATATAATAATTAATATCAAATTAAAGAGTATATTTGAAAAACTTAATTATTATAAGATTATATAATAATATAAAAAAGAAGACTAAAACTAAAAATAAAAAATATGAAAGGATGTCCAAATTCATGGATAAAAGATAATAAAGTAATTGTAATTATTATTATATTTGTTAAGACGACACATAACTTTTAGACAACTTATTTTAATAAGAAATTGTTAATGTGAAACTGTTTAATAATTTAGAGAAATTCTTGGTTTGAATTAATTTCGAAAAAATAGTGTCTTCAACTATGTTGTCACCTTTCAATTATAGGAAATAAATTTTTGGAACACGTTTTAACAAAGCAAACATTAAATTTATTTTTTGAATTTATAAAGGATTATTTCATGTGGATATAATTTTTTTGGAAAAAACTTATCAGTATATGCTTATTTGTACAGAACATTATTCAATAAATTATCAATAATATAAATATTTTTAATTTTGTTATATTGTTGAGTGAACAAAATTTAAACTTAACAATTTCAAAAATACCATTAGTAAAAATGGAAAATAGTATTACACTACTTTGGTTGATTATTTTTCTAACTAATTACGCTAAAATATATCTTCTTTTGAAGTGTAGAAATGCTAAAAGAAATATTTTCAAAATTCAAATCAAAGGTGAAAGTCAATTAAAAGGTGATAATCAATGCTAGATTCAGATGATTGTTATTTAATATTTTGTAAAATATTATATTTATTGTATTATACTATATTATTTTGAAAAATGTAATATTTGAACACATTCTATTATTTTTATCATTACATAATATGGAATATTTATTGAAGAAAAACCTTATATTATTGTTTAAAAATATACCGATAAAGTTATTATAAAAATGTTATAGGATAAAGAAGAAAATAAAGTTATCAAGTAATAAGGAAGGTAAAATGAAAGGGGCAATAACCACTAGTCCGGAGCCTAAAGGTGAAAAATGTTTTAAAAAAATTTAAAACGCTATATGAAACTTTTTTTTTTTAGCCAAAAGGGTAATTCATAAATATTAGTTAACAAAATTTGATTAATGTTCAAGTCAAACTTATTAGACTTAAATAAAATTCAAAATATATTTGGGTCAATTCATAAATCTGTTCACAAGACGAGTCCAACCCATGTTCTTCAATTCCAATGTCCTTTAAAATTATTTGAACCAAAATAACCCCTAGCCCGTAGCTAACACTTATAAGTCTAGAAAAAAACATATAAATACATAGAGAATCCTTGCTCTTCAGTGGTGATCGGGCAAGTCTTCTATTTACAAAGAAGTCTTCGTCTCCAAGTGTTGAGTCATGTCATAACTATATCATCAAATCAAGATCAAAGTAAATTAAAACTCTTGAGTTGATAACCGTGAAGAGAAGAATCAAGGGATCGCATCTATTTTCTTAGATTTCATAAAGATCGTATCATTTGCACAAATCATTCAGATATAAATATTATTATTATTTGCTTGCTATTTTCATTCTTAATTGTTGTTTTTCATAAACGAAATTTAGTCGCAAACAGATAAATTTCGTTATTTCATGGACTAAAATATTCATGAAATTGTTTCCTAAGGAGTTAAGAAAATGATAATCAACTCAGTTATTACAAATTAAACTACATTTACTATGAGAAGTTACCTTAGACAATAGGCATATCAATGATTGCATATGATTTCTTGCAACTGAATCTCCAACAAAGGCCAATGATTTTCCCCTAACAATTTCAAGAAATTGATGTGCATCAAATATTGGTAGTTCACATCCATCAGGAAGAAATCAGTATCAGGTCTACCATAAACTACAAAACGAAACGGCAAATTACATGGGGATTTTCCTGGGGATTACTATGAAAATCCGTAGAAAACTTATTTTCCTGGAAATTTTCATACTAATTTCCAAAAAATCTCCATGTAATTCACAGTTTTCTTGTAGTGATATTTGTACAATTTTGATGTTCTTGAATTGCAAAACATGTCATATCATATTTTTTATTTGTATAATATGGAGTTTCTTGATTTTCTACCCATTCACCTGAAAATAAATTGCAATAATGTTTTTCAGTACTACTATATGATACTTGTGACACCAATCTTTCTAAGAGTTTTTTCTCAGAATTATAATAAGGATAGTAAATTGGGAGAGTTATTAACTCGTAGCTATCATTTTTACTTGTCTACTTTGAATTTTACACATTCTTTCAAAAATAATAATTAATATGATTATTTAGGAATCAGAGTATATATCTATATTAATTACATACAGTTTTAGCTCTTGAAAAATAATTGAAGGAACAAGTAATTAATATCGAAAATAAAACAACAAAATTAAATAATAATTGAAGGAACAAGTAATTAATATTGTGAGTAAACATTGAAAAATTAAAGAATAAGTGTATGTTGATATGTTAAAAGTGAATGGAGTAAGTCATTTGTTTGGCATATTTAGACATTTTCACAAAATTTAAGAGAACATAAGAATTACTTAAAATTTGTAGTCTTTTACAATTCATTTTGTTTAGTTATAAAAGTTTCTTACTAATATAAAATATTGTAAGTTCTGTTCAGTGTTGACCATGGTGCTGGATGGTGTATTCTCAAAATATAAAGTACATGTATAATTAATCAATGTTTAATTAACGTATTTGATTTCATACAATGATTATATGTCAATTTTACATAGTATTCATTGAGATTTACATTTGAACATGCACAATGAACTTAGCTTAATGAATAAGTAGTATGATCAAATGGATAACATTTAGTTGGTTCCAAAGATATTGTATCGTCTTGCATCTCGTTGAACCAAAGTCCATTTTCGCATATTTGAGTCAACCTCATCATTTATCCATGAAGAAAAGGAAACTAAAATGTGGTGAAAAGGAGCTTATATACAGATGTTATACACTGATATACAGATCAAGAATGGGCCAATGTTCATGAATTTTAGCAGATCTTCAAGTGGGCCGAAATTGGTACTCAAACCCAAACTCCCGGACAGTAGCAGTTTTGGGCAAGAAGCCCAAGTTCATTTCTCTATTTAATTTGTTGAAAAAATTAGTAAAGTAGTCACAATTCCTAATTTAATTAGTAAAAACATCTACTAATTCTCTAAAGATGAACCAATATGCTGATTTACTTTACGATGGTTTTATTTATCAACTCTTGTTCTCTTTTCATTTCTTAATCAACATTTTGGTGAAGTCTTATTTATTCGTGATTTATTAAGTTGTTTTAAGTTAGCTCTTTTTCCAAATGTATCAAATGCTTTCTTTACTTTAAATATTTTTTTCAAAGTTAGTTAAATGACCTTAGTCAATACGACGGATAACTGCATGTTAACAGATATTTTATGTGTTAATTAACACCTTCTTGAAATGGAAATGAGTATCATCACTGATCTTAAACTTTGCATTTTTTTAAAGATATATCTATTAGAATCTTAAACATGAAAATACTTAAACATTTCAAAAATGGGTTTTTCCAAATAAAAAGAAAGTAAAATCACAACATAACAATAACATTAATCCTGAACAACCATAATAAAAATAAAAGTAAAGGTCCAAACACATTAAAACATAAAGAGATGAACTATTATCATTCATGCAAAATACTACCTTTCAACAATTGTAGAAATAAATCATTCCAAACATCAATAGGTTTAGGCAAACACCAATGAACACAATCATTAGGCATTACAATTTTTGGTATTGACACATGACCATATATTTACTAGGATGACCATTTGGTCTCAACAACATTGCTTGTGTTACATCTAACAACTTAAATTTTAACCCTTTTTGTCTCCCTTCTCTTTGAGCAATCTCAAATTCTTGCAATTGAATCTTGTAACACTCTAAGTTAGAATCCTCCAACACCTTCTCATTCCTCCTAAAGGGCATTGTCCTTGGACAATCTCCCCCTTCTTCCCAATTCCCATTCTCAAAATGACCCGGTGAATATATACGTCCTTAAAAATGTCACACCCTTATAATTTTTGAGACTGTTAATGGCACGAAAAGTTGTTTTAAAATGTCATTTGATAGCTAAAAGATGATGTAAAATGGGTAATGTTGGGTTCGATACAATCTACACAACCAACGAGGCAATGATTTAAATAAAGCATGGATGGACGGAAGAACCAAGTGCCTGATGAGATGATCACATAATCGAAATTTTAAATTTTGGTCAACCACAAGATTCATCAGGTTCATCCAAAGATAAATCCACTTGAAATCTCTTTGTTCTTACTAAATTGGGTGACCAAAATAAGGACATGTTGAAGTTGTACTCTCAAATTCACAATCATTGATTTCTTCAGTTGTAATAGGATTCACATGACCAAAATAAGGACATGTTGAAGTTGTACTCTCAAATTCACAATCATTGATTTCTTCAGTTGTAATAGGATTCACAACCTGAACAAAACAAGAGTCTAATTAACTTTTAAATAAGAGATTAATTTAGTAATATCGTCAATCAATCATGGCATATGATATTAAGGGCAGATAAGTTACCTAAAAAGCTAATGCAATATAATCATTTAAGGCAAAAATGACAAATATACCCCTAAATTATCGTAAATGGTATGCAGATATTCTCGGTCATACTTTGGGACAGTCCAGAAACTAGAGCATATATACACTTCACTATAACGGAAGACTAAATAGAGACACGTGACGCAATCTTATTCATCGATCCGATATTTAATAAATGTCAGGTCGGTGGATAAGATTATGACACACGTATGTCCGTTAGTATAAAGGGTATACATATATATGCTTTTGTTTTTGGATGACAGGGGTAGCAATATCCCAAAAATATGACGAAGGGTATCTGCATACTATTTACGATAATTTGAGATATATTTTTCCTTATTCCCATCATTTAATAGAGAATTATTACTTCAAAAAAATTTATTCTATCATTATTTATAACTAATATTAAAAATAATGCAACAATATTTATAGGGTTAACAACAGCAAAGGAACTAATGGGATATATCAGGTTAATTAAGGTCATTCTGACAAGAGCTCTTCTTCTTTTATTAGACATTTTAAATTATTATAATAACCAAAGCTATAAGAAATTCTAACCAATTAACTGCATACCATTTTATTTTTTCAATAATATTTAGGCACATATATAATAATTAAGGTACTGAATTAGTTTGTGATTAAAAAATTAAAATAAAGTTGGAAATTAATTAGACTTGAAGCCACCATAACCTTAATTAAGGAAAGAACTTACGTACCTTCCCTAAACTTCTTCATTTTTAATGTTTCTTGATCCAAGAAAATAAAAATCGTGACTACTTCAACCAAAAATGATTTAAATTAAAAGAAGTATCTCACCTCACTTACGAAAAAGTTCAGATAGGTTCACCATTACTCCATCACTCAATTTAATATCCAGCTATAATTAAGGTGGACATGGTACGATAACTTTTTAAGAAATGTCTATAGGTAGAACTATTAATGACAAAATATAAGCAATGCATTATATAATATAGCTATAGTTTTGACTATTTTAAATAATTCGTGACTAAAAATCACATAATAAGTGTCAACTCTCTTTTCAACTTTACTCTTATACTCCATCTTTATATATAATAGTGTTGCAACTTTAATTCCTAGATATATTTGTTAAATATGATAGTTTAGTAAACTACACATTATATTTATTGATTTCTTAATAAATGTGATTTTTGCTTAGATGACACTTATTTCTTAATGCTCACAGATTTACTTTACTCTTTACGAGATGGAGCATGGAAAATAAGAAAGAAAGCTAATGTAAAAAATTAGTATCAAAACAAATAATGTTAAAACAGAAGTAGTAGTGTATAAGATTATTATGCATTCATTTCTACCCCTAGGTCAAAACTCAAAAGACACTCTAAAAGAGAGATTTTTTATAGCAAAAAGGCAAATAAACGGAGGGAACTTTTTAAAAAAATCATTATTTGTAATATCACATATTTTTCCCTTTCTATATATAAAAAAATCGACCATAATTACTCTTGACGATTCTGAATAATAACTAAAATGAAAAACACAAATAAAAAAAAGATTATTATTTTTTCACTATCAATTTTTTCCCTTCTTTGTAGGGAAATTACCCCCTTTCTGTACCACAACAAACAAACTAACAATTGTGAACAATAATTATATAAAAAAAAAAGTCTTCCTTTAGAAAAAATGGCAAATAAAAAAGATAATAAAATATTATCTATGACTTTCCTCCCTTTTCATAAGTTCAAGTAAGAAATCATTCCACACATCAATTGGGCCTGGTAAACACCAATGAACACAATCATTTGAAAATGTAACATTTGGTTTGGGCCAATGTCCATATTTACTAGGATGACCATCTGGTCTCAACAACATTGCTTGTGTTGCATCAAATAACCTAAATTTCAAATTTCTCATTTTCCCTTCTTTTTGAGCAATTGTAAGTTCTTGCAATTGAATCTTGTAAAACTCCAAGCTATAATCCTCCAACACCTTTTCATTCCTCTTAAATGGGGTTTTCCTAACACAATCTCCTCCTTTATCCCAAACCCCGTCTTCAAAATGAGACGGGGCAAATGTCCTCAGAAATGTCACACCCTTATAATTTTCCAAACTATTAATAGTTCGAAAAGCCGTGTGAAAGGCCTTTTGGTAGCTGAAAAATGATGTCATTTGGGTAACATTGGGTTGCGAGCAGAAAAGGCAGCCAACTAGGGTGTGGTTTAAGTAGAACATAGTTGGACGAGAAAACCAATGACCAGATGAGATGATTACATAATCGAAATCTTGGATTTTGGTGCTCCAAGATTCATCAGGTTCATCTAGATATAAATTAAAAGGTTGATATATGTTATTGGGCTCGGTTTTATTTGCTTTTATCAAATAAGGTGCCCAAAATATGGACATGTTGAAGTTGTATTCTCTATATTCCCAACGTCTATTGTCTTGGTCTGTTGAATTTGAAACATCTATGGGATATACAACCTGAAACCAAAAATTACAACATAGTATTTAATGCATTATTATGATAAGGGTGGATAAACAATAATATAATAACAATAACATATTTTGTGAAATCCCACTAAATGCAGTATGAAGAGGATAGATTGGAAATCTCGAAGAGGTACAAAGACTATTTACGAAAGACCCTCACTCAAGTACATGAAATTCAAGTAAAAGATAAAGAAAATAATGAAGAAAGTATAACCGCTAATAAGAAAAGCAAAAGAAACAATAACAACGACAAAATAATATGATAATCAAAATATAATACATAACCAAAAAGTATAAGGGTGCGATTAGTATTACAATATACACCAACAAGCCTAAACGGCTAAACCTATGCACGACAAGACAAAACTTCACCCCTATACCACTAAATTGAATATGATTTTGTAACATATTGTAATATAATATAGACAAACAAAAAAGGACCACTTTATTATACATCACAAGTAGAGTTGTCAATACATATCAAAATCAAAATCGAATATATATAGAGTTAGCAGTGGACAACTAGTTGATTTGGACATCAACCCTTTACTCCTACCACAACTAATGTAGCCAACAATATGATTTAAAATGGGGGTATTTTTTGTGTTTCCAAATTTTTTGATATGTGATTGTTTTGATAATTATAGTAAGTTGAAAAACCTAACCATTTTTCTTGTATCCATTGTTATTATCGTGTATTCGGGATTTCAAATCTTGACAGGTAGGTATATAGTTAGGTATTAAGAGTCTCATGTTGGTTCACAATGTGAACGATTGTCTCCTTATTTATATGATTTTGGACAATATTCACATTTTATGCGATGACCTATAAATTTGAATTAAGCAACAAGTTCCACTTCATTAGAAGTAACAAACTAAATGTCCATTTCCAACTAAAGGTAATTAGGACAATAAACTTAAAAATTACAAATGACAATTTTTAGTCTAGTAATTAAAAAGTGAAAACGTTAAGAGAACACTTCACCAAAATAATAAGTGAATCATTAATTAGTACGTAGATTATAAGATACTGTTAATTGATTAGGTGTTAATTAGCTAGTGAAGCAGTTGTTAACTTGTTGGTTTGTTCTTAAGCTAATTAAATAGTTATAATATGCTATTTTTTATTTTTAAAATTTCGAGTCAATGTTAGTGGAAAAAACGTGGAAGCTAGAAAGTAAAACGTTCTAGATGACCCAATTGGATCTTTGATTTTTAGAAAAATTAAATAAACGTGTTAGTAATATATAATATTACTAGTGGAAGAAGCATAAAAATGCCTTTTTTCCCCCCAAAATATTCATCAAGAAAAAATTATTTCCAAATCTTACATTAGTATAGACTTTTTATAATCCTTTAAAAACAATTATGTTGTTTTTTCTTTCATAATTGAATTTCTAATTTTTGATTTATTAATGCAAAAAAAAAAAAAAACTAGGATAAATAAATGAAAAGTCAACCAAATCTAGAGTTCACCAAATTTGAATGTAGAGGTGACTTTCTAATTATTTAGACTATTATAAGTATATTTTTTTTATTAAAAGATCCAATCACGTGGAAATTAATTTTAGATCTAATTAACATGAATTAGAATATTATCAAACCCTTTTTACATGTGGAAACTGAAATTATGTCAAAAAAAAATTTAAAGTCAGCGAAGAAGAGTAATTCAAAGATTTATACACACCAAAAAGTGGAATTTATTTAAAAGAAATTCAAAGGGGCGTTTGATTTGTCACTAAATTATTTTTAAAATGCTAATATATACTTAAAAGTAAATCGTAAGTTTCTAAATCACAAATATTTTCATGATTATTTATGTTTACGATAGAAATCTCATTGAAAATTTATGTTTTTTTTTATAATTAAGAATAATGGCGTGCTGACAATTCTAATAACATGATGCAAAAAAAATTCAAGTACTTAGCTAGAATACGTGATTTAAATTAATTCGTGAACAACTTTTGTTAGTACACTATTAACTTTCTTGTACTCCTTATGCCCCAAATTTTTTAGTCGGTCACATAAAAAAATATTAGATTTTTATATTTAAAAACAGTTTGACTTTAAAATTCATTTACACAAGCACTTAATATAATCACACAAAAATACTAAAATAATTTGAGTAAATTCTTTTAAAACAAAAATCTCTTAAATGTTGTAGCAAATAGGAGTACGGAGCCTAAAGGGTACAAAATATTAATAAAAATTCTAAAACGGTATATAAAATTTTATATTAACCAAAACGGCAAAATCGCTGCATCAACAGCGATTTACTTCCCCGGAAAAAGCAAAATCGCTGCAGAGGCAGCGATTTTGCAAAATGTGAATTTTTTTTTTAAAAAAAATGAAATCGCTACCTAGACAGCGATTTTTAAAAAAAGAATTCTTTTTTTTTAAAAATGTGGAAGTCGCTGCCTGGGCAGCGACTTTTATAAAAAAAAAAAATTTGAAATGTGCAAGTCGCCGCCCAGGCAGCGACTTGTATAATTTATTTTTTTTAAATTTTTAATTTTTTTTCTTAAAATAAATGTGGAAACAATGTGGAAATTTTTTTTAAAAAAAATTCTTTTTAAAGCAGCAATTTTATAAGATAAAAAAAAGTTATAATATTCTTTTTATAAAATTGCTACTTTAAATTTTATTTTTTTAAAATAATTATTTGTGGAAAATCGCAGCGATTTTCATATTTTTAAAAAAAATTATAAATTCGCTGAGCGATTTACATATTTTTTAAAAAAAATTATAAATCGCTGCGTAGGCAGCGATTTAAAAAATTTATAATTTTTTTTAAAATATGAAAATCGCTGCGATTTTCCAAAAATATTAACCAATTTATAAATTTATTAAATCGCTGCCTACGCAGCGATTTATAATTTTTTTTAAAAAATATATGTAAATCGCTTCCACAAATAATTTTTTTAAAAAAATAAAATTTAAAGTAGCGATTTTATAAAAAAAACATTATAACTTTTTTTTATCTTATAAAATTGTTGCTTTAAAAAAATCTTTTTTTTTTTTAAATTTCCACATTGTTTCCACATTTTTTTAAAGAAAAAAATTTAAAAATTAAAAAAAAAAAAAAATTATACAAGTCGCTCCCAGGCAGCGACTTTGCATATTTCAAAAATTTTCTTTTCTAAAAGTCGCTGCCTGGGCAGCGACTTCCGCATTTTAAAAAAAAAAATTCTTTTTTTTTAAAAATTGCTGCCTAGGCAGCGATTTTCCTTAAATAAAAAAATTAAAATTTATAAGTCGCTGCCTAGGCAGCGACTTTTTTTTAAAATAAATTAAAATCGCTGCGTAGGTAGCGATTTCATTTTTTTTTAAAAAAAATTCACATTTTGCAAAATCGCTGCCGAGGCAGCGATTTTGCTTTTTTCGGGGAAGTAAATCGCTGTTGATGCAGCGATTTTGCCGTTTTGGTTAATATAAAATTTTATATACCGTTTTAAAATTTTTGTTAATATTTTGTACCCTTTAGGCTCCGTACTCTAGCAAATAGTATCTCACATTATTGAGAATATCAACAATTCATATTATAAAAACTTTTACTCAGACCCTACTTTTGCAATATACGTTTTAGGTGAAGGAAATCCAATTAACCTTTCTTGCCCTCAATTCCACCATTGATTAAAGATCAAAAAAGGATGTTTAACATTAAAAAATCTACATATTAGACCAAACCAAATAGAGGGAATAGTAAATTGATCAGCCGGCCTCCCTTTTTGTTTTTTTTTATCCAGTGTCTGATACTCATATTAAATTCCAATTAAATTCAATTGGAGTAAAGCATTTTCTTGAGTCATAAATTTGAATTCGAGACTCTGATTAAGCATGAAGGAGTACTTATCACTCCGTCACGACCCTCGCTGATAGCCATTCAATTTCACATTGGAGTAAAGCATTTTTTAATAGAGTCATAGATTCGAATTCGAGACTCTGATTAAGCACGAAGGAGTACTTACCACTCCATCAATAGTCTCGCTGGTAGCCGGTCTCACTTACCTACCTCATCATCCCACCCCACACACGCACAAAAACAAAAAAAATACCCTCTACATGACAAAAAGATATTGTTAATGAGAAATTACCTTAGACAATAGGCATATCAATGATTGCATATGATTTCTTGCAACTGAATCTCCAACAAAGGCCAATGATTTTCCCCTAACAAGTTCAAGAAATTGATGTGCATCAAATATAGGCAGCTCACATCCATCAGGCTTCCATTTCCACTTCAAGAAATCAGTATCAGGCCTACCATATTTCATACAATTTTGATGTTCTTGAATTGTAAAACATGTCATATTTGTATAATATGGAGCTTCTTGATTTTCTACCCATTCCCCCGAAAATAAATCACATTTTTCATCAGTACTATTAATAATCCTTGCTTGTTGAGGCGCCACAGAGACATGATCACCATCACTTTTGGTCACGTTAATTTGTTGTGTTGTACTACTACTACTACTACTACTATTACTATTGTTGGATAGGTGTTGTGTGTTAGAATCAGGAAGTGGTACCAATGAAGAAGAAGAAAGAACTTGTGAGAGTTTTTTAGGATGCATAGAAGGATAGTATATAGGGATGAGAGTGAACAAGATGGCGAGGGCGACGAAGGGGGCAATTTTTGTAGCATTTTTCTTTCTTGTTTGTAGTTTACCTAATGAATGATCAAGATCTTGGAAATTCATGGAGAAAGAAAGAGGGAGAGAAGGTTGAAGAAGAAAAGGAGATGTGGACTTGTGAATGAAGAAAAAAGGAACTTTTAAAGTTACTAATATGCTAAATTAAATAAACAAATTATGGCCATGTGTAAAATTAGACTTAAGTAAGACATGAGGAAATTCGTATTGCCGTCCTTCCTTCCTTTATTTTTAAGAAAAACTTACATAAATATACTACAAATAAAAAATATTTATCATTTATAGCAATAAAAAAAATTCACATTAAAAAATAATTGATCATTCACATATAATACAAGTCTTATTAATAGATAATAAATTTATCACACATTTTAATACACTTATAATACAATGTGTCAACTACTTACGAAATAAACATAATATATTTTTAAAATTAATTATAATACATATATATTGTGTACTTAATTCACTTTTAATACATATTGCAGATTTAACATAATATTGCTAGCTATAAATGATAATAAATAAAAAGTATCGCTAAAATCAGTAATTATTTATTAAAAGACATTCATCCAAGTAATTATTCCTATTTTTTTAACTACTAATGTGTGTAGACTGTTTAATATCATCAGAGTGTGTGTATATATTGATTGTATCAAAGAGGAAGAAACATTTCTTCAGTGAAATTACTCTAATAGCATCAAGGAGGAACATGCAATGTTTCAATGAAAAGACTGTGTTTGATATCATCAGAGTATATAGATATTATTAGAGTGTGTATATATATATATATATATATGATGATATCATGGATGAAGAAGCAATGGTCAATGAATAAAACAAGGAACAATTCGGTAAATAGTTTGAACTGTGAATCCAAGGTAAATATATACTTTAACCATTTATATACCTATTTTACAAATTAATTGATCGAACTATACATATGGTTAAGTATTTCCTAATTTTGAAAATTTAGTTATTCAAAAAATTATTGCTTCCTCGTTATTTTGTAAGATATGACAAAATTAAAGGAAAGAGTCATATGAAACGTAGGGCTCACTAAAAAGCACAATCCAAAAGGTGTTGGGCATTCAGATCATGCTCTTTTTTCATCTTTTGGGTTGGACAAAGTCTTTTCCTTCTGCATATTTAAATAGGAAAAATTACTCCTATTATTTCATTATTATTCATCACAAGTAAGAATTAAATATGTATAAAAGAAAGTAAGCATTACTTTCTGTGATGAAACTAAATAGAAATCTCAACTAACAGGGAAGTAAAGGTGGTCCAACTTTATAACCATATAGTTATTCTATAATAATTGGAATTCTGATTCATTAACACTATATTATAATATGTTTTAACTTTGTATCTCAGCCGTAGATCTTCCTAGAGATCTAAATAAAAAGGAAGATTCAAAAGAAGAAAGCAGAATATAATAAAGATAGTATGATTTTTTAGAATATTTATAAATTTGAATTTTTTCTTTTCTGTCTAACCAATCAATTCCTTCAACAAATTTGGGTGAAGATAATGAAAGAGAGAATAATTAACAAAAGAGACAATTGGAGGGATTTTTGTTTTTCAGTGAAGAGCCATCTGGTCGTGGTCCAGTCAGTACATATCACAACTTTATTAAATTGGTTTGATTTAATTTATATATATTGATTGCTTTTATCTATAATTATAGATCATTTCTCATAAATAAAACATGGAAAATAGAGAAATAATTTTCTAAGTTCAATTAAATTGTGTTGATAGTATAAACATTATTCAACTTCCTGATTAAATCTAACTACTCATTCATATTGTATTCCTTTAGTTCACTACTAACAAAAAAAAGTAAGAATGAGTGACAAACAAATTATGTTGCCAAAAAAATCATCATTTTGCTATTAAGTGATAGAATAACGATGAATTTCTCAAATTGGTATTTACTCAACTAGTCGGTTCTTCTTCTACAGGTAACTAACAAAATCTTATGGCGCAAATTACTCACCGAAATGTCAGTTATTAAAAACTTCAAATATATTTATCACTTAACCACATCATATCCGATTGGTCTTTCCCAAAACCACAAAGTTCAATTGCCTCATAAAATTTATTGTATCTCAAAATTCAGGAAAATATATCCTTCAAATCATGCGAACTTAATGAGATCATAAACAAATGTAGACTGTTCCATATACGGCTAAATAGAAGGCTTACAAAGAGTCAAAGTTTATGAACACATCTAATAATCTTAAAAAGACAAATTAATAATGAAATGTAAAGCAACACAGATAGAAAAGATTCAAAAGGCGAATCCTAATTAGTTAATTGATTGACTAGGTACAGGAATATATTGTAGACAGTGAAATATTTTGTCAAAGTTTCTCAAGTTTAAAGAAAATGATAGAGAAACCAACTTATGGAAAAAAATGATTTACTTACCATACACTGCATGCTGCCTGCAGCCTGTAGGAGCCTATAGTAATCTGCTGATTATTTGATGAAATTAGCTTCAGAATAATAACATGGTTCGATCATTGTGCAGAAAAGCAAGAGTTTAATATCATGAGCAAACGACTAAAGTTTTTAGTATTAGACCTCAGGAGAGAAAAATGTTGTAAATCATAAAAATGAAGTCTTAGCTTAGGAGCTTTGTCCATCGAATGATTTCTATATAGTTTGTACTGTTATAAGTGGACAAAGCATGTCATACATCTCCAGAAGTCAACCTATCCATGTACATCCCAAGGGGGGGGGGGAGGTTGACACCTTGGTTTTCCTCTTCTTTTTTCATATGGTAGCTTCTAGTTCTAAGATCAGCTTATGGCATGTGCATACCCCCAAGCAAGCAAATTACCAGTTACGACGGTAAAGCCTTTGTAGATCCTTGCAGTGCGTGCATGTCCATGGAAACAATGGAGGATCCAGACAATAGGAATGGATACAGAGAGTCTCGCATAGATGGCATTTGACTAGTAGGTCCTCTGGTTCTCGACAAGAGCATTGACAACAGACTGGAGTTCTTGATGACTACATAAACCAAAATAACAAAAACAAAAAAAAAATTGAGCTCAGGAAACTGAAACGCAAGATGCACCCCTGTTCTTCTCTTCTTCATGAATGTTTGGATAGACACGAGTTTTAGCAAAAACGTTAAAGCAACTCAGGCAAATCATTAGAACATGCAGAATAAATAACACATTGACACAAATTACTCAACAGTGTTATCATACGGCTGTATCGCATATTGAAATAAATAACAGAGCTGTTTTGCTGTTCAATTCTACCCAGACTAGCCTAAAAGGGCAGCTTTTTGATGTATCACTTTGTTACTCTTTTTATTAGGAGATTTTAACCACAAAAGCCATTAAGGATGGATAATGACAAATACATATGGAACTCAAAGCAGGTGTCAGCACCAACATTCAGTGCAGATCTCGTTCCATAATTTCAAGTGAGATACTTTAACCTCCTTCATTTGCTTTGTGTTCTTGCTAGTTTGCAGTCATTATTTCCTTTATATCCTGCTTTGATTACACTTCTTTTGAGCCAAAGGTTTATCAGAAACAATCTCTCTATCCCATAAAAGGGTAAGGTCTGTGTACATCCTACCCTCCCTAGACCCCACTTGTGGATTTATTCTGGGTATGTTGTTATATACTTTAACCTACCATCTTTGGCCTCAACCTATATTAACTGGATAAAAGTTTTCAACTGTTAAAATTGTTTTCTAAAATTACTGGTTTCTGAAAAGTCAACAGTGCCAAGGGGAATAGCTCTAAGTTGGTTGTGGACAGGTATGCCTACAAGTAACCATGCTTCAAGAACAGTACGAGGGCAACTCTTAATACTAAATTGAAGAATAAGATGAGCATCAGAAGTAGTGGAAGTAAGATACCTACTTTGATCTATAAAACTGAATAGCATGATACAGGCAACTCAATGTCCCAGTCACACTCATTACACCAAATAGGGAAATATTAAGGCTATTCAGGCATCCGACTCAAGGCAGTTAAATAATACTTCAAATGTGACCTTTGCCTGCACCTGTAGGAAGAGAAGGCCCACGGATGCAGAAAAGGTATCCAATAGTATGGTAATACATGTTAGTTAGTGACAATGATGAGATATAGATATTCACATCAATGTACAGAACAAACAAACAGGAGGTGATGTTCTCCACATAACAAAATAGAATGGAAACTGTCATTGAACTTACATTTGAAGGCAACCTTGGTGTTACACCCTCAGGAAGTATATATATGTCCATTTCTGGATTCTGCTCGGGAATAGTTTGGGTGTATATCTTTTGATCAGCAGGAATTGCATCATCAACCTTTCTAATGGCAACAAAACTAGCCTTGCACAAAGGGCATGTTGATACTTTTCTGCTTGATGCCTACGATGAGGGCATTATGAAAGGTAGATATTAATTGAAACAAAAAGAAAAACCCAAGAAATCACAAGTTTCACTTGCATGCATAAATAAAATTATACATCTCATCACGATGACATGCGAAAATTGGAAGTGAATAGAAAAGGAAACTTCCACAAGACATTGAAAAGACAGATGGGAAGATTTACCATATGATTGGCCCACGTCTGGATGCATGAGAAACAAAAACGATGACCACAGGGAAGCACCCCCCTGGATGAACTGAAGTCTGTCCAACATATGACACAGGATAATGTGGTTGATGTAGACGCTTTGCAAGTATTATCAGGCTCATTTTGGACCTCATCAATAGCTGGGCATGGCTCTTGTCGGTTTCCAGTAAGATCGGAGGAAGCACTTTCTGTTTGTAAATTCTGATTACCACTATCAAGAGGTCTGTTAACTTCAGTTTCCTCAATACCATCCAGGTCTATTCTAATTGGCTCCGACTGATAGCAGCTAAAACCAGATCCATGCCGGTTGTTCACAGAGATTTCTGGCATTTCAACATCCAAGTTGTAAAATTGTGCTGAAGTTTCAAGTTCCTGACGAGCTTGTATTTGGAGACTATGTTTCCCTGAACCCGAAGTAATCTCCAGAAGATCCCCACTAATGTTCTTCTTCATCAATCTACGACTTCTGCGAGAAGTTTCACAAAATTCAGAACTTCTCTTATTGGATTTATGGGAAGCAGAAGAGGCCAAATTCAAATCTTCAATCTACACGAAAAACATTAGGAAAAGAAGAGTATCAACTAAAGTTTCAAAGTAATGGAATAAATAATCACAGTCTGAATGTTATTACCTCTATCCTATGTGAGCCTTGTAAAGAGTGTTCATCGGAACAATCCTTATTTTTAATATTGACATTTGATTTCCTCCTTCGTCTATCCTTGTATTTACCCATCTCAGGAAATAAATTCTGCAGCCAGTAGCATACAAGCAAGAAATGAAGCTTTTTTTTTGTAGATCTTTTATATAGATGTGTCTCAGCACACATTTTGCAGTATAATATATATCCAATACTTAGAGACATAGAGATGTTTGAACGAACATTCTAAACAAAAAATATTATAAATTGGGAATGCAAATGTAAGAGTAAACATGCACACTTGATTTAAACTGAATCAATGTGTTGTTTCCCTAAATTACCTAAATCTCAGGTGCAAATTTAATGTAATTCTTCCATTACTTTTTACTATTGATTTGCGACTGATCTTCAGCTCTTTTTACTGAAAGAAGAAAGTGAAGTTTTTGTCTACTGCTCAATCAGACCAAAGTTGAAAATTGTATGAGTCAATTGAAATAGATGGAACAAAGAAAAGAATATCTCTATTCAGAAACACAAATCTATTTTACATGAAAATGCTAAAGCAACAGAAAGATGTAATCAGCCAGGTGAACACCAAAATATAATGTTCTGAGCAAGAAAACCATCAAGATAGTTGGAGAAACGAAAAGCAGATAATATTTCAGAAAACTGCCACTCAAAAAATGTAAAGGTGCTTTTAAGGAGTTAGTACACAGTTAACAAAACATGTAGAGCTGCTACCACTAGACCGATCTCGTTTTAGATATTACATAGCCCTTTGTTATAATCTGGTTAAGTTGTTGACACCCCTACCTACATTATTTGATCACTGCATTTGTTAATTCTCACCAGTTTCACTGAAAGAGCCTCGCAGTTCACGGCACATTGAGATATGTATTCAAATCAGAACCACACAAGAGATTTCAAACTCGCACATACTGTAGTGCTGATGGTGCATGATCAACTTCTAACCTACATTGCACCAACTCTTTTTTAAAAATGACCCAGATTGCATAATAACTAGCCAAGGGCCCAAGGCATGCAACATTTACGACGTGCATAGATAAAAATTGTCCTAGACAAAATTTAGCTAAAGGATGAAGTTTGCACTGAAAAAATTGATTCTAAAATCCAGGAAGAGCAGGCTAATGTGAATCATTTGTCAACCCGAAGGCACATCTTTGAGCTTGAACTGTTAAACAAATGCAATTTGAACTACCTCTTTGAAGTGCAAGATCTATTTTTGAAAATGATAAAGAGCATTGATGAAAAATGAATGCACCTCTTTTAACAAAGTTGAATCCGTCCAAGAGTTGAAATCCTCTTCAGATTCAATATGAATAGCTGGTTTCTTGGAGAGATTCAATTGTATGGTTTCTATAAGAAGTGTACTATCCAACATTAACGGCCCCACGTCTTGTCCACTGAAAACAATTGAATGCCAAGAAATTAGATTCCAGGGACAGAAATGAAGATATAATTGATACTAAGCAAGCTATACAACCAAATTCCAAATGAGCAATACAGCAGCTATCAGACAGGCAGTCACAAAGAAAGAAACTGCTACATTCTGCTAATAAATTAAATGTTGATTAATAAATTCTAAGACATTTCGGTCCATGACTTATGTACTTCAGAAGTAAGAAATAAAACTATTGTGATAAAAGATAAATTTGTTGTTATGAGAAGAATGAAAGAAATAATACTACGGCTAGATATTTTGAGAGAAGGCTCAAAGGATAATGCAGTCATGCATATGCATTTTCTCTTCAGAATTTTTATAAGCGCAAAAAATATTGATTAGCTAATTTTTTGTCTTTTCTTGATTCATAGCCATTAGATGACTAAACAGTAAGATTTGTGCCAGTAGGCACCAGAAGCATAAAGATCTCATCAAGTAAACAGCATCAGCAGAAATGTCAGACAGTAATTCTAGATTTCAGAGAAAAAAGAATGTTTTTTCCATCAAAGTTCCATATTATTTTATCTAGTTCTCTCCAGCTGAGGGGGGCTGCATTTGTATGAGGAAAACCCTTCTGCAATAGGCACCAAAGGTCAAGTCCAGTCCAAATAAGTTAGCCTGGCAAAATAAACACTAGCTATACAAACCATGAGAATCTTTAAAACAAAAAAAAACATTGCACTAACCAGTAAGCCAGTATTTAAACTTCCTCCATTTCATTGTGTTTGTTATAATTTGACTTGGCACAAAGTTTAATAAAACAAGAAAGGCTTTTGACACTTGTGTGGCTGTAAAACTTTAGGAACTTGTGGTATTAAACATGTCATAAAATCAGTATGGCTACAAAAGCTACTTCAATAAGGAAATATAGGAATGTTCCATTCTTATTGGCATGGACTAATAAGAAAATAGCGCCAAGAAAAGTGGAATGGAGGGAGTATACCACTGAAATGTGTAGGGAGCCTCCGGAAGACGTCTTCCTTCCTTAATACAATCTTCAACCCACTTATGGTTGATTATTGACATTTTGAACTTTTTTGCAAGCTCATATTTCTTCCCTTCAAATCTCCAACACACCTAACCAATAGGAGCAGCACACACATTAACACTATATGGATTCACCAAACAACTTCTCTAGCTTTTAGCATTATCCCAAAGACTGGCTCTAACGTTATGGTGGCAGAAATTGAACTATATTGCTAGACGTTTTCAAAAATGTCAACAGGTGTGTGTCAGATTCGCCAAAAGTAGTGTATATTTTTGGAAAATCCGACATGAGTGCGGCATCAAAAGTGAAGGCTTGGCGCAGCTAAGGCAGAAAATACAGAATTTATAGAAAATAAATTGAATGTTAAATACTCAAAGGACCCGATAATTGAAGGTGGGGCAGCAGAAACTTAGTGATATTTCTTATACTCCAATTGGCAGAACCTTTGACCATATAGAAACTGTTCTCTGAATAATCTCCATAGATGGCTTTGTTTGTGGAATCTTGCAAGGTGAACAAAACCACCAAAGATCTAGGTTTAGCACAAAAAATCAACTTAGGCAGATTATACTCATAACTGGATTTATTTTAAAGATGGTTGAGCTCACATATAGTGAAGGACCACATCAGGCAACAATAGTCACTGAGATTAGTTTAGTGACACCAAGGTTGTAATTGTGGCTTCTTTCCCATTAGACCGTCCACTTCCCCCATTTTTGGGATTTCAGTGTCGCGATTTATTTATCCAAAATGCTATGTTGTGTTCTACTATTAATGATATATAACATGCTTTGTTCAATTCTTTGCAGAGTCTAATAGAATTTCAAGTATTTTACATAACAAAGAGAGTAACATTATGAAATTTCCAGGATTATAATTGAATTCGAATAGTGAAATCCTGACATACCAAATGAGTGATCGACTGGTTCATTGAACCGACATAACTTGCACCACTCTTATCGATCAACTTGATAAGATTAAATCTCTCGGTACCGTGGTATCCACTGACTGTAGCAATCACCGATTCCATGCCTCGGATAGGTAAAGGCCGGCGCTCTGAGTAGCAAAAAGAATATGAAATTCAGAAATATTGTCTACCGGATAAAACGATGAAACACCTAAAATTAAACCCTATATATCAGATAATGTTGTTCCGCAAAGCACAGAATGTGATTTTACCTTTATTATGCCGTCGATTCGCCTCTTCCTCATCCATGGAAGCTCTGCAAGTTGCCGGGAATGGGAAATTTTTGAATTTGTCGATTTGTATGCCGCGGGGTTTTGAATAAAAGTAGGAAAATGTTTTCGGGTCGGGTTTCTCATGGTCTTAGACCTTAGTAAACTTAATTTTTGAGAAAATGAAATAAGTGGTCCCTAAACTATTATAGTAGATCTAAAATAATCAATACTTGCATTCTAATTCAATCTTTTCTCTATTATCTCATTATTTCTTCCCTTTATTTTGTTTAAGTCTTTTCTCTATTATCTTACTATAATCAGGGGCGGATCCATGGATGGCACCCATTAATCTTAAAAAAGAAACTTTGTATATATATGTATATATGTATAACAAAGTAAATATATGTTTTTTTTGCCACCCATGGTGAATAATCTAATTGGCAAAGCAACCCATTTGCCACTCGGATAGTGAGGGTTCAATCCTCGTCAATAACATTAATTTTTGGAAGCTTTCAGCTTTTTTCTTCTTTTTTTCTCTTGTTTCTCATTTTTATTCAACTTTTTCTTTCTTTTTTTTTTCTCTCTTTATTTTGTCATTTCTTTTTTCCTCTTGTTTCTCATTTTTATTCAACTTTTTCTTTGTTTCTTTTTTTCTCTTTTTATTTTGTCATTTTTATTAATGCGTGAAGGTTTTTTTTCCTTCCATTCATTCTTATTTATTTATTAATTTGAATTGACTTTTATTCACCATAATTGATTCTTAAGTTTCTTTACTTTTTCTTTCACGAATTATTAATCTTTTGATATGAGTGTCGCGTGTTTATTGTTTTATCAATTAATGAATACTGAATTATGAATGTGACATAAATATTATTAAGAATATATTTAAATAGTAGTTTAAAAAAAAGTATTTGAAAATGGTGAATATTATTACTAGAGTTCTTTTAATTTGTTGGTTCTTTCGATCTTCGCCAACGTTCTTGATAAGTAGAATGACTAACTGAACTAAATTTTGTATTCTTTTTGTTATATTTTGCAACAACACATAAAGTCGATATATTAAGTTAACAGTATTAGATAGTTTATAAAAGCTCAAATTTTAGTATGAAAATTCTTTTCTTTCCTCAAAGTTTTAGTGAATAAAGCCACTAATTCCTAAAAAGAAATAAACATTGAATTGCTTAATTAGTATCTAAAAGAAAATATTACTAACATGCATGTTTAATCGATTTGTTTATAAAAATCGAAAAAAGAAAAATAACTCGATTGTAACCTAAAATTAAAGCAACCTACTTGCATACTTAAACAATGTGGCACCAGGAACTTGAAATCCTAGATCCGCCTCTGACTATAATGGTGTGTTGGTCGTTATTTTATGCAAGTTTGAATTAAATTACACCAAAAAATTAGCATCAATGATCAAACTGTACAGAACACAGCACAAGACAGCAGCTTCAAACCATTACAAAATCAATATCAAACTACTACTACATCAGACTACCAAAAATTTGCACCAAACAGCAGCATTCGAGCACCAAAAATCAGCACCAAACTGTACAAAAATTAGCACAGAAACTGTGCCAAACTACACAAAAACCGCACCAATAAACATCACCAAGCTGCACAAAAACAACACCAAACTTGACAAGGTTTTCTTTACAATAGCAGCGTCAATGAAGAAAAGTAGAGGGAAAACGAAAATTAAGAGAGAGTAGCTGAATTACGACATTAGTTAACGGTGTGTATAAAAATTTGACAAGGACTCAGAGCTTTACGAGACTGTAGATAGTTAAAGGACTATTTCCGTTGAGTATATAGTTTAGGAACTATTTTAAATCTACCATAATAGTTTAGAGACCATTTATGTCATTTTCTCCTTAATTTTTCCATGCTGTTGTTTTCTAATTTACATGCAATGCGATATGAATGGTGACATCACATGTCATATATTCGAAATATTAGATTGTCTTCTTGCATATTTTTATGTTTGTTTTGCAATGCCCATACATCCAAAAGGTCACACTTCAAGGTGGAGGATTTTATCTTGTATGAAGAGAATAACACCCTCAGGTAGATGATTAAATTGGTGAGTATTTTTTTTTTTTTTGTCATTATAACTATAGTGACATCGGCATCTAAACGATCGCTGCGCGAATGTGTTGCATGAATAAATAACAATTTTTTGACCTAAACTTTTAGGACGGTATATAAGACGAGAGAATCCTGTCTTTATTTTGACTACCCTAGGCTAGAGGACTTGACGGAGCACATCAAATGCCTAAGAGAATGTACGAGGCAGATTAAAAGATGATTCAACAAGAGCATCGACTGTCGATGCAGACTTGAGGCTCACACCATAAACTTCTATGAACTTTTTCATCAAGTAAAATGACCTCAATTTTAATTTGGTACTAGATAATATTTCCAAATGTGTGATATGAAATCTTAAGACTCCTAAAAAAACGTCAAATATGGTTAACTTGAACCTACAACGCAGCTCATCAAGAAGCAAGATTTCCTTCGTTTACATGAACCAGCATCAAGTCACTTGATGCAGTGAATTTGATCTTTAGGGACACTGCAAATAGTAAAATTGAAGTGAATGCTCGAGATGTATTCCTCAAGAAATAACACAAAACTGGAGCTGGAATCATCTACGTGCTGGATTTCCACCTTGTGCTGATGCATCATATCCAGGACCAACATGACCTGGTGAGGGAGCTGCCCCAGGAGGAGCATTTCCTATAGGTGCTACCTGTCCTTGAGTTGCAACACCGCCTTTGGATGATGCGTCATAGTTAGAGGCCTTGCTAGGATCATAAACAGGTGCCCCATATGCATCATAGCCAGGTCCTCTGTAAGCTTCATAACCCGCTGCCCTCTGAGCATCATACCCAGGTCCCCTATCATACCCATGCCCCCTCTGAGCTTCATAAGCTGCTAAACCAGATCCTCTTTGCGCATCATAGCCAGGACCACTTGATCCCATTTGTGCTTCATAACCATGTCCAGCGGGGCCTCTAATTCCCCTTTGTGCATCATAACCAGACATATTTGATGTATCATAAGGAGGCCTGTTTGACGGAGGCACAGGCTGAGCTCCAACTTGTGGAGAGTCAACAGCAGGAACTCCTCCAACATTAGTCCCTGTTGGTACGGAGCCTCTACCCTGCCATGTAAAATGTAGAGATAAGGTCAGCTTTTGGCACTTGCCACAAATAATATCAAAGGAGAACATTCATCTTATCCAGAATTTGGACAGGAGACACAGTTTCTGTGAAACAAGACAGTTCAATCCCTCTTTTAATATTTGAGTAGTTTTTGGGTATGCGCTTTGCACATTGTACCTGTTAATGAATACATAATTTCTTTAGTACTAAATAATGTGGTTTTGAGTTATGCAAAAAAGTAAGTCCCTGAAAATTATAAATCTTTATTCCATTCAGCTAGTAGCTCAATACAAGAATAAATCCTGCTCCACATTAGTCCACAAATGGCTTATTGTGATTTCTAAGAGACTTCTACAGAATATCTTATGAAAGTTGTAATCTCTCAATTTGACACTGAGAACAAATGAGTAACACAAAAGATCTTCAAACATTTGTGCAATTACAAAAATTGAGAATTTGAAACTTTTGGTCTTTTACGGAATTGGGAATGAAAAGATTAAAACCTATAGCTTATAGTGCAAAATTTAAAATTAAATAATATCGAGTTAATATTATGGAGACTCAACGAATATTAAAATATATAGACCAGTCATTTGTTGTAATGAATCAAAAAGAAAGAAAATTAATTCAGACTACATTTTGTATCATTGTTGCTCCAAGTTTACATTTTTACAATTTGATTCTTACTACCATGCATAAACTATTTCTGATTTCCTTCACCTTTATGGAGACAAATTTACGTCATTTAATAGTTTCATCAACTTGAAAAATAAGTGTGAGTTTTTGGAGTTGGATGAACTTTATTCCAAGGAATATATTTTTAGGCCTTCTTCTGTGTACAATTCGCTTAGATGTGGATTCAATCCCTTTCAAGGTAACAATACTCATTTGCCATGATTCGTTTAGTTAACAGTAAATGTAATTCAAATAATGAAATTTCAACTGATCTAGGCATCCTAAACATTAGGACTAAATGTGTAGTTCAAATAAGAAAAAGATCTAATAACAAAAATGTTAGTTGATTTCAAATTCATAAACATTAGAAAATTATTAAATTACAATTCTGTCTAACAGGAAATCCAGTTGTAAAGGGTGAACGACATTTTCCTAAGGTGTTCTGTGCTTGATGATAATATTATGGATAAAGCGACTTCAATTCCTCTTATGCACTTATTTTGTAGTTCATGCTATTGGACTACAAATAATTGAACCATACATTTCTGGTCAGCCAAATAAGTTGGGCAAAAGAATGAATACAATAGCAAGTTTCGAGTTACACTATTTGGTTAAGAGGTAGCTCTAGTATTCAAGATAACAATCAAATGAGTTACCGCAGAGATCTGGATCATCTCTCTAAAGGCATAACGTGGTTTCAAGAAACGTCTGAGTGCATTTATTGGAAAACTTCAAATTTACATGGCTATTTGATTAGGAATAATAAATGTTCAAATAGAAAAGGAAATTCTAATCTAAAATATCCATGAGTGATGAATCCACAGCAATTATTAAGGCACTTAACAGAAGAGTTACTAATGTTAGAGGATAGGTTCATCCGAGAAATAAGAGTCAAAATCCATGTAGGTAAACTAAGTATTCAAATTTCACTTCACAATTATTCCCCTTCTTTTACTTTGTTTTCCCCTGTTCTCCCATTCTTTTTATCTTCAAACTTATAGTTTTTTCTCAAAAAGAGAACACAAAGACCACACGCATAGTACCAATATCTACCAGCTCAATTTTGACGAATATAATTTAGAGAACTTGAAGCATAAAAAGGTAGCATTTAAAACCACAGAAAACTTTCCAACTTCCTCGATTCAGAGGGATTCATTGTAGAACTAACGAATACATGAAGAATAACAGATTAAACCTGATAAACTCCATAGCCATCTGCATAGATGTTTTGCCCAGTAGCATAATTATTAGTGGCATCATTCTCATTGTATCCAGTTGAACCACCATAAGGTCCACCTACATATATATTACAACAAATGTAATACTAAAACTTTCAGCAACTGCTATGGCCATTACCAAAAAAAAGAGAAGTGATTGAACCGATGAGCTACCTGTTTGTCTGTCAGCGTTAGAAGTGTTTGCCAACTCTGCCCTAAGCTTTTCCACCTCTCTGGACATAGTCATGTAGTTCTTCTCCATCACTTGAAGAGATTCAAGATGATCACTGTATAACTTCCTCTCGCACTCATAGGTAGTCCTGTCAACCGATTTACAGGTAACCAAAAACGTTAACAAGAAGTTAGCACTCATTGAAAAGCCTTACCAAACATTACTTCCTCTCTCCTCTCCAATGCTTATAAGCTATGAGCCTGATATCCTTGAAGTGTTCCCTAAATGATTTAACCTCAAATGCATACTATAAATTTAAAATGAACTAGACCACATACTGAGTAAAATCCTTTAAAATCAAATTTGTGTAGGACCACTACAGTGAGAGATCTGCACAGTTTCTCTATATATCCATTTGATTCTTCAGTCTACACATACTCGCCTCATCATGATTTGTTTGTCACTTCTTTCAACTGGAACAATTCTATTCCAATTTAGTGGAGGGAATCTTATCCATGATTATGATGTGGGCTTGGTAAGAGGAAAAACCTATGGGTAAATCAGAATCATGATCCTTTGAGGAAAACTAGTATTAGAACCAATTCGCAGCACAAGTGGATAAAATATTAGCTTTGGGGCTGAAAAAAGAAGGTGCAAATTTAGCAAGCCATATCACAACGGGCTGGATGGGAGGAGTGAAGCAGGTCATGGGAGAGAGAGAAATTATCCATTGTATATAATGTTTATGTACTCCTTCCTTTCCAATTTGTTTGTCTTAGTTACTATTTCTATTTGGACAATCAAAGAATTCTTTCTTTGAGCACGTTCTTTTTCAAATATTTCAATAGTTAGCTATTTTTCGACCTATAGTTCATTTTATGTAGTTTCTAATATGTAAGTTTAATTTCAAAAAGAATTGAAAATTCTATGTCCGAATTCACATCGAAAATTAGTTAGTTTGACCCTTGTACTCCGAATCAAGCCAAACAAATTGAATTGGAGGGAGTAACTCAGAAGCACTGTCTTAGTGCCTGGCTGTTTTTATCTATAATATCACTACTTACCAGTTTCAAGAAAATATATACATGTTCACACCTAATAGACAGAAAATGGACAGCTTTAGATGTTTCTTTAAAAAAAATGGAAGTCCCTAAATCAACCTGCATATTAATTGGAAGTTGCTAATCTTTAAAGATATTTAGACCCAGAAGAGAGTCATAGAGCATTACTTTTGAAAAAAGACACATACTAAACTATATACATTGTTAAATTTTCAAAGGAAGTAACCATTAGTGTACACTTAAAGGTTTCTAAAGGAGAGTGTACTATGAATGTATCTTAGCACAAAGGGTAACTTTTCCTTTCAGGTTCTGAGCATCCATTACTCTAATTACGTCAGAAGACCCTTTCTTGTTAAGTTGCATTTCATCCCAATAAAAAAGAGAGTTACCAGAGAATTACCGGCACTGCTGATACTCCTTTTTTAGGCTCTCCAACTCAGCCAGCAAACGAGGAATATGTAGCACATCAGCGTGAGCCCTTTGAAGATCCTGAGTCAGCATTTGTATTTTAGCAACAAGATCCTGCCTTGCTGCAAACAAAGTGCGAGCTTCCCCTTGTGCTTGCGGCAATTCTTTTTTGATAGATTCAGCAGCTTGAAGTTCAGCCTCTATCCTAGAAATTTTATCATTGAGGCCTTTAGTCTCTTGTTCCCTGTTGGCCTTGACTGTTTCTATCTGAACATGCAACATTTGTAGCTCATGTTGTGCAGCAGCTAAATCTCGCCTCAAAGTTACATGGGTGGCAGCAAGCCTCTGATTTTCTGTAGTAAGTTTTTGCATCTCAAGATGTTGTGCACCAATCTTCTGTTCCAAAATCTCTGGAGGAGGTAGCCTGTCAAAAGGGGGGAAATCAACTGGTGGAGGGTTATGCATAGGAGGACCAAAAGAATCAGGATACATCATGCCGGGTCCAGGAGGCGGACGCCTAATGTTGGGAGGTGGCCCTCGACCTTTGCTTCCCATTGAGAGATTGTGCCAGGAACCTGTAAACAAGAAGTACAATTACTTAACATATAGAAGGCATCCAAAGAGTACCTCAAATAAAATCAAGAAACATAAAACTTGTTTCACAGGATACGTTGGAGATCATAGAACGCAGCAAAAGAGGAGTAGCATTGCCACATGGTTTCAAAGAAAAAAAATGGAGCACTTGGAATCAAATGTTCCTCTAGGGATTGGCATTGCATTTGTTCTTTGCCCCTCGATTTTCTGACCTATTAGCAGATCAAAAACTCAAAGGCCAAAATCCCAATAGTCAAAATGCTACATCCCCTTCACTTCAAAAGGCGAAGCAGACAATTATCCAAGAAAAATTATTACATTCCTATGACTTTAAGAAAATTATGCCACACAATCATATGCAACTTTGATTTCTCATAAACCTTTCCTATTTCCAGGAGAAAACCAGCTTTATACCTCCAAGTTTCATAGTATATAAGGCTAAGGCAATTAGTTCGATCAACCATCCAAAGATACTGCACTATTCAAATACATTAAGGAACCTTGGATGTGAATAGCAAAACACAACATCCCAAGTTGTCAGATTGATAAAGCATTGCTTTCATACAAGACAAACTAACTCAACCACAGTCCTCACACTTTCCTTGATAATTTGTTCAAGACAATGACCAAAATAACCATAACATACGGGGATACTTTATGTTGGTCCTTGATTTATCACTCTTACATATATTCTCAATAACCTGTAAAGGCTATTCACAGTCAAAAACACTAGTTCTGTCAATAAACCTCATGCCCTAATTTTGTAGAGAACCTCTATCTTCATGTCTTTCCCTTGATTACCAAAAAAGCAGACTTCGCAGTATGAATGAGTCCATCAGAATACACTCAAATGCACCAGATTTTTCACCCAACTTTGCACCAGATTCTTTTACTCTAAAAACGGCAGCAATGAGTGCAGCATAATTCCCGATTCAAATGACACCAGACAGCTAATAATGGTAAATGATAACTACAACTAAACTTTTCAATAGCTAAACTAAACATGACTGGATAACCAAATTAACATAAAACACCAAAAAGTTGTACAATTACATAAAACCAAAGATTATCCAATAATAAGGATTGAGGATCAAAATTAGATTACCTTTGAACAAATTGAACTTGCTTCAATTAGGGCTTCACCTTCCCTTTCGAATCGGAACAATCTAAACAATTGGGCCTTTTTGGAGTGCTAAGAGAGAAGATAAACGAATAGGTTCGACAGAAATCTCGCAGAAACGAAGAAGATAAAGCTACAGTCAGCTAAGCTCAGAGAAGAACTAGGGCTAACTGAGAATTTATTTTTATCGATTTGCTTCTGAAACGGCGAAACAGGGACTAAACTGGAATAACAACTTCAAATAATAAACACATTGTAACGCTGCTTATTTCAAATATATTAATTCACTAGTCAATCAATAGTTTTGGTATCGAATAAGCTAATAATTGTAAATTATAGTAAGACACAAGAAAATCTAAATTTTGAGGGTATGTACGCATAAATATTTAAACAAAAAAAATAAATATGATAATTCTTAACGGATTAATGGTTCATCTAATAAAAAATTGAATAATTCGTGTCTGTACCGATAAAAAAGTAATTATAAAATTTTCATTTATTTACCAATGGTCAATTCGGTGATCCAACATCAATAAATCAATAAGTCAATTTTGTGATTGACTTATCAGTTACGGTTTGATTTTGAACAGCGCTATCGTTGTATCATTTAGTTCGACTAATTTAGATCGTCTCAAGTGGGTTCATTTAGGAGTAGTCTTTTTTGTAAAATATTTATTCATACTCAATACTCGAAATGAAATTAAAAAATGAGCAGTCTATCGTACTAGATGTAAGTATTACAAAAACTTAGAAATCATAGAATCAATTGATTTTATCTTTTTCTTTCGTGTCTTCAGAAATATCTAATGAATTTCATAATTGAGTAATCCGGATAACCAAGGGAAAATGTTCTTTAGTGGAGCTTCGGGCTCTTCAATTAATCCAGAGTTTCTTGAGTTGTGTATGATGACATTGTTGGATTATTGTATCCTAGAGAGGACAAGTTCAGAGTGATACTTCTCAATCCGTGTAGATTATGCTGCATTGGCTTGAATCTCTAAAAAAATAGTGAGTTATTCGTGCCTCATTCTAAAAATTTTATTTATTCCTTTTTGTTCATTTTATTTCAGTTGTAATTTGTTGCGTCTGTGGTATATTACACCGACACACATTATCTTAAAATTTCAAATCATAGAATTTGAATCGCGAAATAATTTTGAATTTTCAATTATTACTAATTAAATTATTCGTAGTTAAAATCAATGGAAATTAAGTTTGAGATTGATGCATTTTCTCTTCATTCTCTCTATTTTTTGTACGCACGGAAGAGAAAAAATGAATTTATTGAATTAATTTATTTTAAGTGTTTTAAAGTCAAAGTAGTATTTAAGCACATTAAAAGCTAAATGAAAATAAGAAGAGGAGAAGCGACAATGTCATTATACTTTCTAAACTGATTTTTTTTTTTAATAATAGCTTATTTGATCAATTTCTAAAATTTGCTTACTTCGAAAAATATGTTTCTTTAGAGAATTTTTCGGGAAAAGTATTAATCTTTTTTCTGTAAATAGTCGTTTTGATTGATCAATTTTTTATAAAAAATTAAAATATTAGAACAATAATTTATGTTTGTGTAATGACTTGATTGACCGTTTTGAGTAGTAAAGTTCTTATTGCATAAATGACTCTTTAGATAGAATTTAAATGAGTATTTTGGACTATTGGTAACTATAATTATAGAATTAATGGAGTAATTTTAATAAATTATTTAGTTGGTAGTTAAATAAGATAACATTAAAATTAATAGAGGATCATTTTTACCACTTCTTATAATTGGTTACTTATAATAATTAGGGTAAAGAAATAAATTGTTAGACAAAGAAAAAAAATGAAAGAGGAGAACAACGAAAAGTCGGCACAATCTAAAGGCACGACATAATTGTCGAGGTAAAAGAAGCATATGTAAATTAAATTTGATGAATAATGTAGATATAGAATTTATTATTATTATTATATTTTATATGGGTAGATTGGGTTGCATATAGTTGCAGTGCATATAAGATCGTAGAAAATGTTCAAGCACCCCCTCAACCTATGTCTGAAATCCCAGAGACACACTTATACTATACTAAAGTCCTATTATCCCCTGAACTTATTTTATAAATAATTATCTACCCCTTTTCGGTTTACGTGGCACTAACTTGAAAAAAAAAGTCAATCAACGTTGGACCCACAAGATAGTGTCACGTAGGCCGAAAAGGGGTAGAAAATTATTAATTAAACAAGTTCAGGGGGTAATAGGACCTTAGTATAGTATAAGTGTGTCTTTGAGATTTCGGGCATAGATTGAGGGGGGTACTTGTGCATTATCCCTTGGATAAAAAGTTAAAGTTAATATTGTTGAGGTCGCATGTTGTTACCACTACAACAAATATGATATATAAGTACGAAATTATTAGCTATAACATCAAATTCGTAACTAATTATTCGCTTTTAGTGACAAAATTTACTTTTCATGCTTAAATATATGAAACACATACTTTTATTGGAGAAACATAAAAAATCGTAGCAACGTTTTGTCCACTAAAGTTTCCCATCAAAAAATTAATTGGCGTCATTTTGTTAAGCAGTGTTAGTCACGAATTTAAAGTTATCAGTGATACATTATTTTGTCATTAATAATGTATGTAATTCATGACAAACTACGACATCAAATTCGCCACTGATTTTAGTGACAAAATTCACTTTTCGTGCTTAAATATATGAGCACATATTTTTAGTGACGAAACATAAAAATCCGTAGCAAAGTTTTGTCCACTAAAGTTCCCCACCAAAAAATTAATTGGCGTCAATTGTTAAGTAGTGTTAGTCAGAATTTAAAGTTATCAGTGACACATTATTTCGTCACTAATAATATATTTAATTCATGACAAAATACTTTTTGTCTTATAATTAATAAAATTTTGGACACAAAAAAAATTCATCTTAAAAAATATGTTCTTACAATATCGACAAATTTGTTAAATATTATAGATTTTAGCTATGAAAATTTAGATTTAATTGTGACATTTATTTCGTCACTAATAATATAAATAATTGGTGACAAATATGTTATTGTCTCCAATCAATCTGTGATTTACTGACAACAAAAAAATTGTCATAAAATATGTAAGGTGTTAAATAGCGACGACTTAAAATTTATAGTGAATAATTCAACTATTTTCTACGAAAAAAATTCATAGCTAAATACATTTTTTTGCTATAATATTTTGCAATTACAAGTGACAACTTACAAAAAGAATAATACAAGTGCTTCATAAGAAATAGACAGAGTACATTTATTAAATGTCAAGTGAAAATTTTAAAACAAACGAATTCGGTCGATTTTGTAAAAACGAAAAAACTCAATATATGAATTTTCTTAAATTACGCAATTATAAAATGCATCATTTGAAAAATACAATACAGGTTATAAGTAATTTGAGTGGGACACGGTTCTACCACTAGATCACTAATATTTGTTGGTCTAACACTTTTGCTTTCTATTTGATACACTTTTATTGATAAGCTCGATGTAAAAAATTAAAAAAAATCTCAAGTATTTGTGCAAATTTTTGTGCTTGTGATTGGTAAACTATATAGACTAAGAGCCTGTTTGGCTCAGCTTAAAAGCTGGTCAAACTGACTTAAAAGCTGATTTTTGACTTATTTAGCTGTTTGGCAATACTCAAAATAACTTATTTTAAGTTAAAAAAACTTATTTTAAGTCAAAAATTAAAAGCTGGGGTAGGGTGCTTTTTTTTTTTTAGCTATAAGCTATTTTAAGTTGACCACATTTTTATCTTTTTGTCCTTAATATTTTCATACAATCTCCAAATTACCCACATAACCCTTACATCTCTTTCTTTCATTTTTCCCTTTTCACGTGTGGCATAGCAACTTCAGCACTTTTATCCAAACGCATAACTGCTTATTTTAAAAATAAGTTTCAGCACTTTCAAAAGTACATTTTTAAAGTTGCTTTTATTAAGCTCATCCAAACGGGCCCTAAGTCGATCTATTTTATTCTGTCTATAAATATGTATTTTAATAGTAATTCCACATACGTACGTAGAGTAACTATACAAAGATAACATCGACTTACAAATTTAAACTTTGCAAAGGTGCGATGTATTTCATGAATTTTTATTAACTTTTTTCATCGGTGTGAAAATTGAAATAAACTAAAAAAATAAGAGCACAAATAAAAGAAATGAACTAACGAGGATTTCAAATATATTATGATGAAGTACTATATTTATGATATCGATGTTCAACTTGAATGGATTATTCATTTTTTAATAGAATCAAAAGTTTAATTTAAAATAAATTTATAATTGCACTAAATATTTTTTAAAATTTACAAAAATAAATAAATAAAATGATAATATCGTACTGAATATATTTAAAGATATTTAAAAAATACACAGTTTATTACAATATAATCTACATTTGAATGAATTGTGGGTGGTTAGTTTCATGCATTTGTGTATGAGTAGAAGTAATCACATAATATATTGTTTCTACAAAGTTAAATTTGAAGAAAGTGAATGAAGTACAAAATGAAACAAAAATGAAGACAAGAGAGTGTTGATCTAATGATAAGCACTCTTCTCTTTCAACCTTAAGGTTGTGAGTTCGATTCCCCAAGACAACGTAATATGCGAGCTCCTAGCCAACAATAAAATTTTGTCGGTAGTAATAACTTTTTTAGCGACGAAGCACGATTCATGAGCTCATGCAGGTGCGCGAAAACCACCAGCGAACCTCCATCGATATTAGCAACTCCATTGATGAGCAACCAATCGACTAGGCAGTCTCTGTCCATAGACTGATTCTTGATGTGAAATTTCTACATAGCATCTGCAGCATTGTTGCAGAAACTATGTGGGAGCTCAATAGCTTTGTCACAAGTTACAACAAGAGTAAGAGTAATGCTACAGTGAGTTTCTTTCAACTTTTTTAGTTATCTAGTGCGGATCGGAGATGAGCATTTCTTAGTTTTCACACTTCATTTTGTAGAGTTCGGGTTCAAAGATTGTTATTGCATTGAAAGAAGTCATTCGTCTTAATTAGTTATACATAATGTAATATATTATCTCGTGTGTCTCTTTGCTTTATGTATAGGTGAAATGCGTATTAGTAGTCATGTTTAAGGTGGGAGAGAGGTACATAATGCAAGCAGGATTATCCTCTAATGGTAATAAATTATAGCGATTCATTCAATTAGGGTTAATTCATCATTCTGTTGCTAATACTCTCCCTCCACGAATGAATTATTTGATTATTTATGTTTGCAGATTCTGATAGCTACAGTTCTTCTGGATGTGAGGATATTTGACATAAATGAATGCACATTAGCTAATAATAATTTCTTTATATATAATTAGTTATGAATATAGTGATCTGATAACTTGTTTATTTTAGTGAATATTTGTTAATTACAGTGAACTCGATATGTTATTTCTAATTTTAACATATACGAAAAACCAAGGAATTGATTAGACCATTTCCAGAAATATTTTCATTATACAAGTGACTATATTTAACATTCAGTTCCTCCACCTGTCTCTCAAGTGTTCTTTACTTGCTTTATTTGTAGGAAATACATTTTGGATGTCATGAAGTTTGTTACTTAGATGATACTAGGAGTCTGAACATTAGTTCTGAAATGTATTTCCTACAAATTAAGCAAGTAAAGAACACTTGAGAGACTAATGGTGGAACTGAATGTTAGAGACAACCATACGTGTAACGAAAATAATGCGGAAAATGGCCCGATCAAGTCCTTGACTTTTCGTATATGTCAAAATTGAAATTAACAGATTGAGTTCACTATAATTAACAAATAATCACTAAATTCAACAAGTTATCATATCTCTATATTCATAACTACATATAAAGAAAGTAATATTAGCTAATGCGCATCCACTTACGTCAAATTTTTCACATCAAGAGAAACTATCAATATCAGAATCTACAAATATAAATAATCAAATAATTCATTCGTGGACGGAGATTATTAGCAACTTAATGATGAATGAACCCTAATTGAATGAATCTTTATAATTTATTACCACTAGAGGATGATCATGTTTGCATTATGCGCCCCATCTTAAACATGACTACTTGTACACACTTCAATTATTCATAAAGCAAAGAGACACACAAGATAACTAAGGCGAAATGCTTTTTTCAATGCAACAACAATCTTTGAAATCGAACTTTACAAAATGAAGTGTGAAAACTAAGAAACGGTTATCTTCAATCCACACTAGATAACTAAAAAAGCTGAAAGAAAAACTCACTGTAGCTTTACTCTTGTTCTGGTTGTAATTGTGACAAAGCTATTGAGCTCCCACATAGTTCTGCATCAATGTTGTAGCTGCTCAGTAGAAATTACACATCAAGAATGACTCCAAAGTTCTAATTTTTTAAACACTATAAAAACAACAAGAAGGAAAGACGGGGGATAGGAGTTCAAACCTGAGAGTCTCAGCAGACTGCAAATGTTGCGGACGAGTACCGCGTGGTCGCTTGGTTGCTCGCCCATTGAAGTTGCTGCCATAGATGGAGGCTCGCTGGTGGTCTCCACGCGCCTGTTGGAGCTCGCCATTTCTGTCTGGCTGCTGATTTCATGACTATTGTTGGATGGTGTTGTTTGCTGCTCGTTCTCTGGGCTGCACTGGCCGGAAAGAAAAACGGAGAGGAGGGTAAAAGGGATCTGGGCGGCGGATTCGGAGAGGATCTGGGCGGCGGATTTGGAGAGGAGAGGAGAGGAAAAGAATGAAGAAAATTGGGGATTTGGGGTCTTTTTATATAAAATAAGAAAGCTAGAATCTTAAATCAGGACCATTCGATCAAATTCGAAGCGAATGAGATAATGAATCATGATGAGCGGACGTAAATTAAATGAGAGTAATTGAAATCCGAATTGGAGTTTGCAACGGAATTAGTAATGGATTCTAGAAACCGTCACTTTCAAATAAATAAATATATTTAGGAAAAAATTATATTGACGGATATTTTCTTCACTATATGATATAATTTTCATAAAAATATATTTAATAGTTTAGCAACCTTTTTTTCGTTGCCCAATATTAATAAAATTTATCACCACTATTTTGTTATTAAATCCGTAGGAAAAATTAGGCGCCAAATTTTTGCGCTAATATTAGCGATGGATTAAATATTCCATTGCAAATCGGTGGATATATTATAAATCAAAAAATCATTTGTTCATTTTGCAACAAAATGGTTATTTCGTCGCAAATTCGTCGTTATATTGCGACAAAATATTGCTCGTTGCTAATATCCGTCGCTAAACGTTGTTCTTTTAGTAGTGTAGATAGAAAATTATATATGGATTAGAGGATTAGAAATAGATAGAATGTTAATGGGGTGTTGTGTAACTTATCCTTTTGTAATAGTGTTGATAGTAGTACTCTTGTTATTTCATTTCTGTTACTATTTATTATTTTGTGTACCCCAATTATTCATGTCATATTTTGTTGAAGTAATTGTTCCTTAACAAAATTTTGTCATATGTCTCTAGCATTATACCATGACTTTTTTTTTGTTATGTCGAAATATTTTAATTTGATGTGTTTTTTTTTAGTTAATAACCTATTGAAAATCAGGGGCGGAGCCACGTAGACTTCAGAGAGTCCAATTGGACACCCTTCATAGAAAAAGTATGTTATATATACAGGTAAAATTTTAACTTAATATTGGTATATATAGAATTCGTACCCCCTAAAATTACTAAGTAATGCACAGCGTAGTTGACACTGACCAACACAGTCCTACTCTTTGTCCCAGTTCATTTTTTTTTAAATTTTTTTTTGTAATTATTTTGACCTCTTAAATTTAATAAATTAAATAAACATGTATAGTTTTAACAAAAACATGTAGTAGCTAGTAGTTAGTTGTGTCATGAAGCTCTCCATAGACCCAAGTTCAATTCCCTATTTTTTCAGTTAAAATTGAACTATTTCTTTAAATTTTAATACCTTTTCATTTTGGAATAAGATTTTCTTAAATTTAATTGCCTTGTTATTTTCTAAAATTTTAATACATTTTCCTTATGGAATAAGATTTCCTTAAATTTAATACTATTGCCTTGTTGATTTTTTTCAATTAATATTGAATTGTTTCCTTAATTTTGATACCTTTTCCTTGTGGAATAAGATTTTCTTAAATTTTAATATTTTTTCATTGTGGAATAAGGTTTGCATTGCTTTTGCCATTTGCTACTGCAACCATTAAAAGAGCTTTCTTGGCAATTAATTTTTAAATGTGTATTTGTCTTGTGAAATTGTGGAATGGACAATTGTTAGGTAATTAGTGGCGAGTAATTATTCAATAATTAAGAGTTATGATTTGAAAATCATAAGATATTTAAAATTAAAATGGTAGCCATCAATTTCATTGATCTTGTGGTTGTTGCCACTGGTTGTCGTGGCTTCAAACTTGAATAATTAATATTTTCCTATCATATTATAAATTTAATTTTACATATTCTGGTATATAAGTAAATATAAGGTATATTATATTATATGAATTACATTAAAGTTATGCTAATGAGAGGAATTAAGACTTACTTTGGGAGTTTTTAGGTTTAGGCTAGACATAGAATAATATGAGTGGTTATAGGCTTGTAAACTTACAAATTATGCATATAGACTTATAGATTGGAAAGTTTCGAAAGCATTGAGGAAAGGAAAAGCATTGGAGAAGTAGTTGCTTGACTTCGGTTCTTCAGTGGAGGTACGTTATGATTTATTTCTATTTGATAAATAAACTCTCAATAGCGATTGATATGTATTGAGTGATATTGTGAAGTTTCCTATGTACTTGATTGTGCGGATATATAGCTTGGTTTTGTGGTTTGTGATTGGTCTATAATTCTGAGACCATTGAATTTATAATCTTGAACCCTCACTATTGAAGTGATGCATTGAATAAAGAAGGCTTGATGAAATAAATTAATGAGATGATTGGATCGGAGTTTTCGACACAATATTATTGAATCGGAGTGTCACGTTCTGACATGATATTATTGGATCGGAGTGTCACGTTTCGACACGGTATAATTGGATCGGAGTGTCACGTTCCGACACGATAACAGTAAAAGAAAGGAACCTTGAATTAACTTAATGTACTCAATCTCAAAGAGCCCATTTCCCAAATGAGTATGGTGTGGAGGCATGAGTCCCCATATGTGTGCTTAATATTGTGATTGATTATGTACCTACTTTGGTGTTGTTTTCACTGTGCATGTTGTTTGTTGCTTGCCACCTGCCAAGTATCATAGTTGATTTTATTCTATTATTCAATATATATTAGTTTCTATTTTAGGTTGTCCGATGATAGTTACTCAGTACGAGTTCCTTGTACTAACCCCTACTTTTGTTTTCTTCTTCTTCTTCTTTTTTCTTTGTTGAGTGCGACAAGTGTACCATCGACTTCGACTCACCCTCAACTCTAACCAGTCTCCAGCACCTCAGATTTCAGGGTGAGCTATTCCTTCTAGCTCGTGCTGGATTCTCTCAATCAGGGCATGATGTCCTTAAATTCTGGACATGAACCCTTTTATTTACTTATTTTGGTGACACAAATACTTTTTGACTAGGTATTTTAAGAATAGATGTCCTTGATGTGATAACTTTCAGATTTTGAGACTAATAAGTGTTAGACTTTAAACGTTTATTTGATTGGTTACTTTAATAACTTTTGAACTTCCGCATTTTATTGGTATTCGTAATTTAATTATTGATATAAGTTGGTTTTAGATTTCTTGATTCGCCCACTTAGAAGGTTAAGTGAGGGTGACACTTATGACTCGTTTTGGATCGTGACAGCTTGACAAATATCCTAAAAGTGTTTTCGAGGAAAAGCTGATACTTTTAGCTTTTGAATAAACAAATTTTGTTATTATTCAACAACACTTATTTTCTCTTAAAAGGCTCGAAGAAGCACTTCTAAGGATAGACTAAAAAAAAATTAACTTCTCAAAAATATAATTAAATAAACTATTAAGTTTTATAATGATCCAAAAAGTATCTTGTGCACTTTTCCCTGGCCTTATTAAACAAGTAAAGGCCATCAAATGGATCTCAATTCTTTTTTAATTCATAAATTAGGATAGAGTTATTATCTATTATTATCTCCAGTAATAAAATTAATAGGGGAATTTGAGAGACTCTGATTATTATTTTTTTTATATAAGAAAAAGTTTCAGCTTGAAGCAAACTCTAATAATTTTCGGATGTGTCTGTTTCAACAAGGATTATTTTGAAAAAAATAAAAAATATTATTATTACTTTAATTTTATTAATGTGCAATTTTTATGAAATTATGAGATATGTTTTAGCTATTTTTAGTTATAATATTATTTTAAATATCAGATAAAGATGAAAAATATTTTCATTGTGACCGTTTCAATGGACCTCTATGCGCAAAATATATGAGATAATTTATTATCATACAAATATATATTATAATTCATTTCAAAGAAAAAAATCAAAATCATTTAATCAATACTACTCAAAATTTATAAGTATAAATAATATTTTTCAGGTATTTATTTTACTATAATTTGACTAATACCTTTATAAAATAAGTTTGTAAACAAATATTGGACCATGCATAGCACGAAATTTTCGTAGCTAGTAATGGTTTAAAATTGTGTAGGAATGGAGTTATATTATCTATTATCGGCTTCAATAATATAGTCAGAATCTTATAATGATTTATTGTGAGACAAATACGAAATAAAGTCAACTTTTGCAAAATAATCTTGTGATAGACAACATAAAGCAACAAATTAGCTTTAAAAGAGCTTTGTTAAAAATATTGGGGAAGAAAAATTAAAATGGTTAAAAACCAAACGACTTTCTCAAACTAATACTGCAGATCGACATCAGGGGTGGTTGTGACGCTTCCTGTTGAGTACAGTACACAATTGATATTGGGGAAGAAAAATTAAAATGACGGAAATTATAAAATGAGTAATCCAATCCACTCTAACAAAATAAAAATCTGATAGTACTCAATCGAATTAAATTGAACTATTAAGACTTCTCATGTTCTAAAATAGTTACATTAACTTGAACAATTTTTGTGAAATTTGAATTGGTATTGTCCTAAGGTTTGAAACGACACAGAGAATTCAATGCTTCAATTATGTAAAAGAATACCCAAACAATATAGTTTTTTTTTTTTTTACTAAACCAAACTAAATTCAAACGATTATCGATTTGTTTAGTTGCTTTATTTCAAAAAAAAATTATTTGAATCTATTTTTTACCAAACTACGCACACCCTTTAACAAAAAGAATGACAAGACATTTAAAACATTTCATATAAGTCAAGTACTAGAAGTTTTCATACAATATATTTTATAATATGTTACTTATCATTTATAGTTGGATGTATACTATTTTTATTATTAGAGAGATCGAGCTACATGTATTTATCATTTTATGTGAACTAATTATATGTAAATATTTATTACATGTATTGTAAAAAAAATAATATTTTTTTTCAAAATATTTTTCGAAAAAGTATTATTTCTTTTTTTTAGAATAGTCGTTTATATTTAACTAGTCAATTTAAAAAATACCTTTACATATATAAAAACAGTAATGTATGTTTGACACACATACTAAAAATGCTTTTGAGAAAAAGCTAATATTTCTAGCTTTTAAATATATTTTTTTGCTATTATTTTAAGTCACTTATTTTTTCTCTAAAAACTTGAAGGAACACTTAGAAGAAAAGTTTAAAAATATATTTGACTTTTTCGAAAACTTTAGCTAATTAATAAGCTGACAAGTCTTATAATGATCCAAAAAGTGTATTCTAGTGCACTTTACCTGAGCTTATCAAACAAGTCAACACCATCAAATGGATCTCAATATTTTTTATTTTTTAAAATTCGATATAATAGCTAAAAGCTGTGATTGAACGAAGTTATTATCTATTATCGGTTCGATCGTATAATCATTACGGAAATTTTAGAGACGGTGATTTATTATTAGACGGATATTTCAATAAAAATTCATATATCAATCAATCTAACTTCTAGGATTTCCTCTTAAAATAATCAGATTTACTTCAGCAAATTTTCTGAAACTTGAATTAGTGCAAAGGAAAGTCTAGCATAATGTCTTGAAGTTTGAAACGTACAAGAAAAATTCAAAGGAATATCCTACAAGTTCGATTTCTTCGTTTCAGTTTGTTATTAAAAAAATATATCTATATCATCATAGATGTATTAAAAAGAAAAGAAAAAATTACATAAATTAATACATTTTAAAAAATAATTACTGATTTTAGCGATATTTTTTGTTTATTACCATTTATAGCAATGCTTTGTTAAATCTGTAATATGTATTAAAAGTGAATTATGTATGCAATATATATGAATTATAATTGTTTTTTGAAATATATTATGTTTGTTTGGTAAAAAAATTGTCACATTGTATTATAAGTGTATTAAAATGTGTGATAAATATATTATTCATCATTAAAATTTGTATTATATGTGAATAATAAATTGTTCTTTGTAAAATGTATTAAACTTGTATTATAAATGAATTAAAAGTGGTCAAGTGAGGTAAAAATATTATTGCTATAAATGGTAAATATTTTTTTATTATAGTATATTTATGTAAGTTTCCCAAAAGAAAATCACATTAACAATTCCTTGCACTATTTAGCTAAGCACAATATGTTTGTCTTTTAACCTGTCCCTCCATAATACAACAATCCAATAACATCGTACAACTCAAATAATTCCGAATTAATTGATTGAAAGTTTAAAGTTCTCTTTTGTATAGTAAATTAGTTAAAAACCTAAAATATATATTTTTGTGTCAACTCTCTCTTTCATAACCCTAACCTCAAAATATAAACATGATACTAAACATCCACTTTTTCTTTCTATCCAACACAAGGAAGAAAACACTTTTTTATAGGTGTAGAATTTCCATCAGAAATAAATGTCAAGAATGAAGTTAGTCATTTAAGAATTAGTGGGACATTAATAGGAAATAATGAGAAGAGAACATGGTTTAGTAGTTATATAAGTTACATCAAGAACAATTGACCATTTTTTTTCAATTTAATTATATACATTAAAATAATGTAGTTTGAAATTATAACTTAATATTTTTTTCTTGTCAATTAATATACATTAAAATAAGTTAACGAGTACACATACACTCAACTATAGGAATGATTATCTCTGATTCAGAAAAAATACAAGTACAAGTCAAAATATTAAAATAAACGATAAAATAATATAAGTTTGAACCCCAAACAACATAGTTCTTTTGAAAAAAATAAAACAAACTAATTTCAAACAGTTATCAATTTATATCAATCTTTTATTTGAATTGATATATTATTTTACCAAATTATGCATACCCTTAACGGAAAGAATAAGAAGCCAAATAAAATAATATTGTGAGGTAAAACATTTTTCTTATAAGTCACGTATTGAAAATTATCACACGACAATAATTAGCCACACAACAAATTATTAGCAAGATGCAACTTCCTCCTAGTCTTAAGGGCCGGTGGATCATACTTTAACGTGACACAAACATTTTCGATCTATAACTTTACATGTGTCAAGCACTAAATAAATTTCGTCTACTATATATTATTACACGATGCATCAAATCAAACCAAATACTATTATTTTCAAAAGCAAATTAAACTAAATATGAATAATTCTCAGAACATTAGTTACCAAGCTGGCCAGGCCAAGGGCCAAGCTCAGGTTAGGATTATTGCTCTTGTCATTTATTTTAGAATAAAAAATACCACTTAGTGTTAATTAGTTATTAAATTGAATTATCATTTGATTGATCTATTTGTGCATTTACAAGTAAATACATAAAATTAAACTCATGTTATATATGCATCTATCAGGAAAAGGGTAATCAAATAATGGAACAGGCTAACAATGCTGCACAATCTGCTAAGGAAACAATGCAGGAGGTTTTTGTCATTTTTCACTAATATCTATTTATTTATATTTTTTTTACATGTCAATCAATTAACTAAACTCTCGTGTCTCTTTATTTTATTAAGGCATAATACATAAATATGTCTTTTAACTTGGCTTCGAATTACATTTATGTCCTACAACTTTGGGTGTGCACAAGTAGACACTTAAACTTGTATAAAGTTGAACAAATAGACACACATGTCCTACATGTCATTTTTCGTTCTACGTGGTGTCCTACATGTATTTTGCCATGTAGGACTCATGTGTTTATTTATTTAAAAGTTGGATAGTTAAAGTTCCAGTTTGTGCATTATGAAAGTTGGAGGTCAAAAATAAAATTTGAAGTCAAGTTTAAGGTTCAATATATGTATTATGCCTTTTATTAATTAACTCATTTAAATCGAATATAACTTATATACATCAACATCGTATAATTTATGTGTTAATTTTTATAGGCGGGGCAACAAATGAAGGCTACGGCACAAGGAGCAGCAGATGCAGTTAAAAATGCTACTGGAATGAACAAATGAAAAATATTCATCTGATCACATCATGAACTTGTTCAACGTTTAGGCTATGAGTTCAACCATCTCTTTTGAACTCTTTTAATTGGAATTAGGGGATAAATCAATTATAGTAATTAAAAATTTGAGTATTATTAAGAAGCTTTACTAATGTTTCTTAATTCCTTTTTGGTTTCTAATAATAATGCTTAATTTTATTTAATCTCCCAGCTTATAAATTTATCGTAGTTGCATTATAATTTGTGTCCAATTGTTCAGGAACCTAACTCTCGGATAATTTATAGCCTCTATTTAGATTTTGTTTTTGTTTTATTAAAATTGGGTAAATATAGCTCTTGAAAATAATATAAGATTCGGATTTATTACTTGTTCATAAATTACTTGATTTTAAATACAAAATATTAGATTGTCATCTGAATATTTTAAAAAACTTACAAAATTTTAGACTATAATTATTCATTGTCAATTCTTAAAATTATATATAACGCATATATAATTTTTAAAGCTATAATAACTAAAAGAAATTAAAGAATGACACAAAGATAATGATAATGAATAATATGAAAACGACTTAAATTTAATCTAAAACTTTCTTGATGTGTGAAGCTTAAAATGGTATGACTCTGATTTCTTTGTTGCGGTTAACTAACTATGGTTGAAGTAAATACAAATATTGTTATCTAATTTGTACAAAAAAATACTAATGACAGCAATAACTTTGCAGAAATAAAAACAATAAAGTTTGAAATATGTACTTAGTAACAGGAATTAATAACATAAGCCGAAATTAATGACGGTAAATATATACAAGAATCTGTAACAATAGTATGAAACGTGGAGGAAAGAAAATCTAGTTCACTTAATTCACAGTGTCCTCTTAAAGAAATTTTTCTCTCTAGTACTCGAGGTTTAAAGGGGATAGATTCTCCCAAGATAGAACGATTCTATTCACGAGTGTATTGATATAAAAATAATGGTGTCATCGAGTCACTCAATGACAACAAAGTACACAAATATTTAATTGCGAAGAAGAAGATCATAATTTTTATTTAAAAAAATGAGGAATCACATGTATTTATGACCAAGAAGCATTGTTTCTGAAAGCTAGCAACCTTACAGAACAATCATAGTTGTTTTTGAAAGGTTACAACTAAGTGTGGCTTGGTACCGGAACCGGCAAAACCGGACCGTAATTACCGGAACCGGTACGGAACCGGTACTGTGTGTACCGGTATAGCTCCGAAACCGGAACCGGACCGGTCCGGGAAACCGGTAAAATAACTATTGTTCCGTCCCGGTCCGGTAGTAAACCGGTACTAGACCGGACCGGACCGGACCGGTATGCGGGACGAACCGAATTTTTTTTTTTAAAAAAAAATTAATTGAATCTAATTTTTATTATAATTTAAATTTCAAACTTTAAAGTTATATATCTAAATTTTCAAACTTTAAATTCAAACTAGTTTGAAAATTTTAAATTCAAATTTTAAAGTTAAATTTAAATTTCAAACTTTAAAGTTATAAACTTTAAAGTTTTAATTTAAAATTTTCAAAATTTTAAAGTTTCAAATTTAAATTTTCAAACTTTAAATTCAAACTTTTAAAGTTTGAAAATTTAAAATTCAAATTTTAAAGTTATAAAATTTAAATTTCAAACTCTTAAAGTTTGAAATTTTTGAATTTAAACTTTAAAGTTATAAAATTTAAAATTGACTATATCAAAAATTAAATTTAATACAACAATATTAAAAAACAAATTAAGGCGAATAGCCTATATTTTTATTAATATATATTTGATATTACAATTACATTTACAAAAATATTAGTTTGAATTAATAGTTGGTGCCACCATATAAATCCCTTCGTAAATCATTCAACATTTCTTTAGTAACATGTTCGGGAATAGGTTGAATAGAAAGATCTTCCATTGCTTCAATCCCGTCGTCACTATAATCCTGCATTACTTCATCAACGTCATCTTGAAATTTGGTCGGTAGTGGTTCACGACCCAAATTTCTTCTCTCGGCATTAATCCAATCTCGAAATAATACCGATATCTCCAAGCTGTCGGCTGCTAGTGAATGCCTATGTTCTCCAAGTTGAAACCTTGCTGCACTAAAGACGCCTTCCGAAGCTACCGACGACGCTTGCATTGCTAATATATCTCGAACCATCGGTACTAGTTTTGGAAATCCTTTGGTGCGCTCTCTCCACCATTTGAGAACATCTTCAGTAGATTCTGTCATTTGATTAATATATGCATCAAAATCATTTCTATTATCGTGAGAAAGTTCAAGATAATCCTCTAAATAATTATCAATATTATTTTCATCAAATCTAACCCTAGAGCTTTCAGGTTCATTTTCACTTGATAAATTTTTATTAGCATTATATAAATCATACAATTTTCTTGCTTCAATTTTTATGCTATCTTTAACTTGTTGACAGCTAGGAATTTCTTCTAATTCATCATTAATATCTAAGTTAAAATATATTTTTTCAACCATTCTTGATGAACCGAAATCTTTATACTTAGGGTGTAACAAACATGCAGTTAAATAAATTTGAGGAATAGGAATATAATATTTTTTAAATTTTATAATCATTTTTTCAATGGTTTGTTGAAATCTTGGTTTATTTTTAAATTTATATAATTTAGAAGAAATCATACAAATATCAGGCAAAACAGTACAAATTGATGGACTATAAAGTACAGAAATTCTTTTTGTAGTTAAGTAAAAAACTTTAAGGAAATCTATAAGTTCATTTATATTACGCCAATCATTATCATCTAGTCTATATGTCATATCAGAATTATGAGCATTCCAAACCATTTGTAAGGGTATTCGATATTCATAAGCGACTACAAGCATTTCATATAAAGTATTCCATCTAGTAGACACTGTTTTTGGAATTTTTCTAGGTGGAAGATTATTTTCAAAACAGCGATTTTGAAAATCTTTACGCCGAGACTTAACTTGACATTTAAATATAAAATGACATGCATTTTCAACTTTCGTACATCCGTTATCATACATATTTACACCATCTCTAACCATCAAATTATATATATGTGCAGTACACCTAATATGATAATTATCACCATAAAAAGGACAAAGTGTAGTTTTTAAATATTGAACAGCAGAATTATTACTTGAAGCATTATCTAATGTTATACTACTTATTTTATCACATATTCCATAACTTTGTAAAATATCTAAAATAGTTTGAGCAATATAACTACCGGTTTTTTGCATTTGACAACATTTGTAACCTAAAATTCTTTTTTGCATATAAAAATTTTCATCAATCCAATGTGCAGTAACAGTCAAATAATCGTTACCATTTACACTACGACCCATATCAGAAGTAATAGCTATTTTACAAGTATTATAATAAAATAAACAACGAAGATATTGAAAATGTTGTGCATGATAATCAAATACAGCCTTTTTTATTGTATTTCTAGCAAAACCTTTAAAATTTGGATTATATACAATTTGAATATAATGTATAAAACCGGGATTTTCAGCAAAACTAAATGGCAAACCCATAACACATATCATTTTAGCTAGTTCTTCAAGATCTTTTTCTCTACTATATGAAGGTAGTAAACTAGAGCCAGAAACATTAGACGGATTTAATTGTGTTTGTACCATTTTAGAGCCGCCTACTCCTACATTTTCATGAAGGGGGGTACCGTTTTTTTTTAGCTTCCGCTACCGCTTTAGCATGCAAAAATTCATTTTTACAACAAGACATTAAATGACTACTCAAATGTCCCGTCCCGCCAGATTTGCCCACAGTTTTATGATTTAATATATGGTTACATTTATTACAAATAACTTGTGTTTTATCTTCGTTTTGTGTCATAAATTGCCAAACAACCGATTTTTTAACACGTTCTACCTTAGGCCTAGGATGTACTGGGGGAATTGGGGCAGGACAACGAAAGGGAGCGGGACTAGGAGTAGTAGTAGTCGTAGGTGGCTGAGTTTCATCATCATCATCATCAAAAATAGGCGTATCAGTATAATTATCAATATCATTATCATTATCATTATCACTAGGCAAATCCTCATCAAAATTACCAAAGCGACGTTGTAAATGTTCATGATAAGGATCTAATCCTGAATTACTATCAATATTAAA